>NC_086378.1:11283466-11586803 GCF_036588685.1 Mytilus trossulus
TAGGTTTGAACGTAGTTTTCAATTTAGACTCGTTTATATTTTTTGTTTGGGCATGTATCATATTTTCCCTCCGGTTTATATGATCCGTTCATCCTATATATTGACTCTTAAAATTCAAGAGTTAATCTAAAAATGAGGGTACTTTCTCTAAAAATGAGGGTGCTTTTTATATGACCTTCCAAATACCGTTTCGATCCCTAACATCACTGAAGAGACATTTATTGTCGAAATCCGGATATGGTGTACTAAAGAAATATTGACACCGAATGTTTGTGGCACAACATCCTGTCCACAAGTTAACAATTATTTTTTTTCTGTGACGTATTAAATTTATAATAAGATCCATTTTGTTACAACCTGTGAACAATTTTATTTGGCAATCGCCAATGGCAGTCAGCAGGGTTAAAGAACATCAGTTGTTCGACCTGTTAGTCAAATGCGTTTTGTTTAAATATACTTTTTTCACTCTTTTGGTCTTTTGGAAAATGTTGTTTGTGCTGTTTTTAGACCCTTCTACAACGAAATTTGTTTGACATGCACACGTATAAAAATTGCGGTTTTTATCCAACGCAGTCATAGGTTTGAACGTAGTTTTCAATTTAGACTCGTATATATATATATATTTTTATTTTACGAAAATTAAACTAGCCAAATTTAAGATAAGGTATTTGGTACCACCTAAAGATAATGAAAACTAAATAAGGACCAGTTTCTTTAGCAGACGTGCATTTTAAACTGTTTTTGAAATTTTGATGGTATTATGTTTATTCATAGCCTTACGGTATTTGTGCCATCGCGCGATATTTGCTCGAGAAAGCGATTGTAGCCTTATAGCATACCTTATAGATGCAAAACCGACTGAATCATAGCAGAAGAGAAATAACCCCGATTAAACTAATAGTAAAAGTTGTTTGTTATCAGATATTGCTAATAATATAGAATTTCTGTAGAAGAAAATCAATTTGTTTGGTATGGCTTATAAGATATACTATACATATTATAAAAACAATTTTTTAAGAGAGTGCTTATTGAAACTCATTTTATAATAGTTTTGATTTCTCAAGTGTAAGCGGAAATATACTAGTGATTATTTGACATCTGCAAATGACTGACAAATATTATGTTATCGTTTTAGCTTGGGCAAATTATTTGAAAACAGGTTATACAAAATTATTCGCATTCATTCATGAAAGTAGTCAGAAACGATATTTTCTTTAATCCGGCTACCTGTAAAACGAAAAGAAAATAACGGATATCAAAATTTGAAAAAAAAACAAGCTTTACCCAATACTGGCTGCGGATGCGTGATTCTATGGGTTGATCAAGATGGTCCCCCTTAAAATTAATGTCCTGTGCTTATTATATGTCGCATCAAGAAGGTTAAAGCTCTACAGATCTTATGTTGTATTGTTATATGTTTAACCGACTTTAAATAAATCTTAATGCTTTATTGCTTATGCTATGCATTTTTGTTTAATTTCCCACTGGATTTTACTTTGTACATTTAATGTAGTCACTTTGCCTCTGACAATGATTTATGTCCCCGATATAATAATCGTGATATATTATAGGTTAAGTTAACAAAATCCTATAGTATAAGAGTGGGTTTGGTTGCTGTAGGGTCGAATAGCCTATATGATTTGTATAGGGAATAGACATTTCTTTCTAAACTGTGGGATGCTAAGAGTTTATCAAAACGCGTTACTGAATAAGTTCAAGCTCTTATTAATCTGTTTTGCTATTTGTTCATAAACATTTTCTCACATAAAAAAAATCTGCAACAGCAAAACTACTTTGCGTTGGAAGGGACACGTAACATTCAAAAAGCTAAAATATAAATGTTTTGAATTAGAATTACCTCTCTTTCATCATAAACTTGTCCATCATGTTAAGAAAGAAAATAAGAAACAAAAGAAAGTTTACATCAAAAGTCTGTTATAACAAAGAGCAAGATATGTTTATGTACATGTATGAGGAAGCTCTAGAGCTAAAATCAGCATTCCATCAAAAAAAAAGTTTAATGAGGCATTTAACTGTAACGACGATGTCATAAACCAAAAAGCAAAAAGTTAAATATATATTTCAAATGTACTGTATGCATCCTAGGCCTTAGCTATTAAGTCCCATCACAATGCCACTAAAACAGTTAGTTTATGTTATCGGGTACCTACTTTTTTCTATTTTTCTGACCTCTATAGCAGTATAATATGTTTTACTTCAATGTAGAGGTAAAGCCAATGTAATCTGTTTTACCTATAGCATCTAGCGTACATACATATGGTAATATGGTGTTATTTCGGGACACTTAAAATGTAAATGATTGGATCTGTTGTATTGCTAGCAGATTTGGTTTATTATTATATAATGAAGACTTTATGGTCAACTGTGCGTTTTGTGGACTTACAACCCTTTGACTCTTTTTGAAATATTTGCAGATTTCAACCTGATTCTTAGTTCATAATAATGAAGACCTACCTACACGAGCAATTAAGGCTATTAAAGTTGATTTGAAATATCTGCAGATCTCGACCTGATTATCGGTTCAATATTGTATTATGAAGACTTAAAGACTTACAAATCGTATCGTACCTGTTTATCTTGAGTTTTCTTGCGTCAAAAGACCGTGTACTATATTATTAAAATAATTATAAGATGTTAATGTCTGTCTGAAAGAATTCATATAAGATTGACATCGTTTTTGTGTTACAATTATTTACTAGTCAACTTTTACAATCAATTTAAGGCCGGTTTACATGTCCGTCTGACAGAGTTCATTTGACCTTTATATCAATTCACGGAGCATTGATTATGTTATAAAGTTTGATCTTGATCTTAAAGACCTTAAACATAAAATTAAAACATAATTAATAAAGTATACGTGATCATTTCATCCTGTGAACGCGTGTTACTCGACGCTTGTAATTAAAAAATAATTCCCACAACACATTACATGTAGTCTTGTAAAATTACAATGCCTTCGCGTCGCCAGTAAAACTGCATTTGCGACCGTCAAATCTACAATTGACGGTGGCAACTCTTCAACTACAGTACTGTTATTCCTTAAATACCATTGTTTAGTGATAAATAAGTGTAGTGCCTACTTACAACGGTTATGCCAAATTGTATGTTATTAATCGTATTAGAACAGCCGCAAAGTAGCACATCGTATGTTTTAAGTATTTAGTTGACTGTTTTTGATTTAAGATTTTCCATTGATAATGTTTTTGCTTCATTGAATGTAATTATTCTAAAAACTATACATCTGTTAATGCCCGGTCATTTTTTAATAATGTAGGTGTGAAATGCTTATGTTTAGAGAAATCACAGCTGGGAATGAGAACGAGAGAGAGAGTGAGTTCTAATGATTCGTTTTGTCAGTATCAAAGTGTAATAGCCATTGGGGTTTAGAATTTATAACTTCCTGACCCCAAGATGCCCTTTAGGTCTGTATGGTATGACCCTACTCTTCTTATATTCCTATTATTATAACCGTATGTAAGTGTTTCGTTTGTTTTAATACTCTTGCTCCGTCAACTTCAAATCGCATTTTTCTCAGGTACTACAAATTGAATTTTCCTGAAATGTAAGCATGCTTTACTCTGTAATCTGTTTTTACATCCATCGGTCATCAATAACAGTCGACTTCTTTTTATATTATAATAACTTTGGAATTAAGTATCACCCTTTTGGAAGTTTATATAGTACTTTGTTCTGCGTTTTACCATTGTTCGTTCACTTTCTGCTTACCGAATACTAATATAGTCTTAGTCTTAAACTAAACCGTTGGTTTTCCCGTTTGAATGGTTTTACACTAGTCATTTTGGAGCCCTTTATAGCTTGTTGTTCGGTGTGAGCCAAGGCTCCGTGTTGAAGGCCGTACATTGACCTGAAATGGTTTACCTTTTATAAATTGTTATTTGGATGGAGAGTTGTCTCATTGGCACTCACACCACATGTTCCTATATCTATTATAAATAATTGCCATTCATTAAATGTGTGTCGCATTTGTATCGAGAGCTGCACATTATGTGGTTAGTATATAAAAAAGAAGATGCGGTATGATTGCCAATGATACAACTATCCACAAAAGACCAAAATGACACAAACATTAACAACTATAGGTCAACGTACGTCTCAACAATTAGCAAAGCCCATACCGCATAGTCAGCAATATAAGGCCCCCATAAGACAACGTAAAACAATTCAAACGAGAAAACTAACGGCCTTATTTATGTAAAAAAATGAACGAAAAACAAATATGTAACACATTAACAAACGACAACCACTGAATTACAGGCCCCTGACTTGGGACAGGCACATACATAAATAATGTGGCGGGGTTAAACATGTTAGCGGGATCCCAACCCTTTTCCTAACCTGGGACAGTTGTATAACAGTACATCATAAGAACGAACTATAAAAATCAGTTGAAAAAGGCTTAACTCATCAGATAGACAAAAAAAATACAAGTGGACGTGGCCGGGCACTTGTAAATCCCAACACAAAAAGACACAATGAACGGATCTGAGAGTACTTGCAGTTATTAGGTCTGTTTCTGAGAAACTGTTAGCAAATAGGTCAATTTCAATCGGTGTATCTATCTTCGTGGTTTCTAAAGGCTTTTGATGACCATTGATCACAATTTCCCTTATTTCATAACTCGATTGCAACGGACTTGTAAGTGTTATTACTTCTTGGTAATTATTTGCCCTTTTTATTGTTAAAAAGCTGATGTTATTAAAATTATTATCATGAATAACAACAGTTTGACCTTCGAAACAAAATTATCTTCTAGGATTACCTAACGCTTTAATTGAAGTTCAGAAACTTACGAAAGTAATACCATAAAAACATGTCATGAAATGTTTGTCGTCATGCAAAAGAGGAGCGAAAGACAAAAGAGGGTCATTCAAAGTCATAGATCAAACATAAACTGACAACGTCATGGCTAAAAAGGAAAAGACAAACAGAAAAACAACAGTATAAAAGACTACAACATAGAAAACGTAAGACTAAGCAACGAAAACACCACCAAAAACTATGGATAATCTCAGGTGCTCCAAAAGGGTAAGCAGATCCTGCTCTACAAGTGGCACCCGTCTTGTTGCTAATGTTATTATAGGACCAATGTTTCACTTTTTTTCTAAGTAGTATACTATAAAAAGTTCTTTGTTAGTGTTACTTATATGACAAATACAGAGTATTTTTATAATGCACTAAAGCCTTAACCTTTGTAGCAAACTTGCATACTTTTATTAACGTAGATAATCATACGATATATTTAAAATACTTCAATGGCCATATTATCTGTGCAATCATATAACTTGGTCGGTCAAAGAATCTCTTTGCTGTTAACATATGAATGCCTCTTCATTCATATTTGAATGAAAACTGTCATATCAATACAAATATCAAACCAGGCCAAGCGTAAATTTACTTACGGATAGATATACACAAATGTACTAAATATGAAGATTCAATGTCCACATGTACTTACCAGGGCTGCGTTCAATATCGTAGCAACTTGTATGGCTAGGTTGCGTACAATATCGTAGCAGCTTGTATAGCTAGGTTGCGTACAATGTTGCAGCAATTATATTTGTATAGCTAGGTTGCGTACAATGTCGTAGCAACTTGTATGGCTAGGTTGCGTACAATGTCGTAGCAGCTTGTATAGCTAGGTTGCGTACAATGTTGCAGCAATTATATTTGTATGGCTAGGTTGCGTACAATGTCGTAGCAACTTGTATGGCTAGGTTGCGTACAATGTCGTAGCAGCTTGTATAGCTAGGTTGCGTACAATGTCGTAGCAGCTTGTATAGCTAGGTTGCGTACAATGTCGTAGCAGCTTGTATAGCTAGGTTGCGTACAATATCGTAGCAGCTTGTATAGCTAGGTTGCGTACAATGGCGTAGCAGCTTGTATAGCTAGGTTGCGTACAACATCGTAGCAGCTTGTATAGCTAGGTTGCGTACAATATCGTAACAGCTTGTATAGCTAGGTTGCGTACAATGTCGTAGCAGCTTGTATAGCTAGGTTGCGTACAATGGCGTAGCAGCTTGTATAGCTAGGTTGCGTACAATGTCGTAGCAGCTTGTATAGCCGCTATGTATGAGTTACCTTTCTATAGTTTCATCGGTACGCTACGTAGCTTGCCTATAAAATGACGTCTTGCCGACGACGTTTTGGATTCACAAGATATTATGATTTTTTAGGCCATCTATATCTTTTAAGTGTATATTCTAGCTATACGATCAGTAGTCAGTATCTACGTAGCAATTTGATATTGAACGCAACCCAGGTTCGGTTGAAATCTTTTCAAATATTTCCCAGTCTTACAATAAAGGACTGAATGCCATGGCCTGTCGCGTCGTTTTCGTCTTTGAGTTTTGATCTCCTTTTGGTATCTTTCGCATCTTGTTAAAATTACATTCGAATGACCTGTTGACAAAGACAGCTTTAACATCCAACTTGTATGAGAGCCACTTCAGTTAAAATGACCATGTATCTTGGAGGAAATTTGATAAATCGACCGTAAATGTGGCTGTGTATTTATGATTTCTGTACATCTAAACAAACCTAACAATATTATATATTATACAACAAAAGTATTTGTAGGAGTTTTACTTCGCCAAGAGAACCTGGTACAACCTCGATCATACATTTATTTAATGGAACGTCCACATATCAATTTGAACGTAGATGAGTATTCATACATCCCGAAGTCTCTAAACAATAGTTTTAACAGTAGAAATTGTCATGACAGAAAACCTCCCATACTCCCTAAATTCATTGTAAAAGAAAAAAAAAATAATTCACTAGGTGTTTTATACACATTTGCAACTCAAACATGAATATTTCAACATCCGATGTGGTTGCGTATTTTTACATCCTGAACCGTTAAGTCCATTAAAAATTTTAAATCTAATAAAAAACTAATGTTCAACTAAGTTCTTCTATCTTTCACCATTTAGTTACGAAAATAGTTGACGATAAGGTCTCAAACAAACCCCTCAAGTTAACTGTCTTTTGGAGTGTACACCAAAGTTTGAACAAACACGGTAAGCTCTAGAATGTGAAGTCATAAGTTGTTACTTAAATCTCTATGTACAGGTTGCTGTTGATATAAAAACGTCAGGATTACCATAATAGTACATGGTGCGGAAGTAAGCAATGTTTTTTAAATCCAATAAACAACACAGCTGAAGGACGCCTCCGGGTGTGGGAATTTCTCGCTACATTGAAGACCTGTTGGTGACCTTCTGCTGTTGTTTTTTTATTTGGTCGGGTTGTTGTCTCTTTGACACATTCCCCATTTCCATTCTCAATTTTACTGTTTTCCATATTGATGCCAATTTAGTTAAGTAATAAGGACTAGAGAGAGTATTGGTGCAAATTATTAACCGGATTTTTGTGACAAAAATGTCGGTTATTGATATTGGGATGCTCGGCGGGCGGGCGTTCGGGCGATCGGGTGGGCGGTCGGCAATCAAATGTTGTCCTTGCATTAACTCACGAACCGTTCAAACAAAGTTTTTAAAATTTTATTATGTTGTTACTGACAACTAAATGAAGGTCAAGTTCAAAAATGGCGATTTTAACTTTTACCGTTCAGGAGTTATGGTTCTTGAAAGATTGAAAAATGGCGTTTCCAGTCGTGTCCGTGCATTTACGCATGAAATGTTCTACCAAAGCTTCCCAAATTTTAATATGTTGTTACTGGTGACAAAATGGAGGTCAAGTTCAGTAATGACGATTTTGACTTTTACCGTTCAGGAGTTATGGTTCTTGAAAGATTGAAAAATGGCGTTTCCAGTCGTGTCCGTGCATTTTTTCATGAACCATTCAACCAAAGCTTTTCAAATTCTAATATGTTGTTACTGATGACAAAATAGAGGTCAAGTTCAATAATGATGATTTTGACTTTTACCGTGCAGTAGTTATGGTTCTTGAAAGATCGTAAAATGGCGTTTCCAGTCGTGTCCGTGCAATTACGCATGAACTGTTCTACCAAAGCTTCCCAAATTTTAATATGTTGTTACTGATGACTAAATGGAGGTCAAGTTCAATAATGACGAATTTGACATTTACCGTTCAGGAGTTTTGGTTCTTGAAAGATTGAAAAATGGTGTTTCCAGTCGTGTCCGTGCATTTTCTCATGAACCATTAAATCAAAGCTTTTCAAATTTTAATATGTTGTTACTGATGACAAAATGGAGGTTCAATAATGAAGATTTTGACTTTTACCGTTCAGGAGTTGTGGTTCTTGAAAGATCGTAAAATGGTGTTTCCATTCACGTTGTTGCATTTACTCACGAACCATTCATTCTAAGCTTTTCAAATTTTAATATGTTGATACTGATGACAAAATAGAGGTCAAATTTGATATTGACAATTTTCACTTTCACCAATCATCAGTGATGGTTCTTGTGATATTGCCAGGACACAAATAAATGCTAATAAATCCGGTTTGCTGTTGTTGTGACAGCCTCTTGTTATATTATTATTTGTTGTTCCTTTTATTAAATGATAATATTTTTTTGGGGCAAAACAAACCGTCATTAGATCAAACCAGTAGCACATATTATCGCACCGCTAGTAAAATATCACGTTGTGATTGGTTTAACGCCGTCACATGGTGACCCCCTATCAGACCGTAGGGGGTTAACTTAGTAAATTTCATAGGGGGTTCATGACGCGTTAGTGGTGACGTCATCTATTAATGTTGTTGTATTTCTTTGTTTATTTTTCAACAAAACACAGCAGAAAAATTCAAGCGTGCGATAAATTCGTTATACGGTTAACTACTGACCTCCTACGGATCCATAGAGGATGAATAAAATCCATAGGGGATTTGGCCTCCGGTCTCACCCCTATGGATTTTACTAACCCTCTATGGATCCGTAGGGGGTCAGTAGCGAACCATATAACTTATAATGTGTGGTAGTATTGATTGCCGTTTTCTTGAAGCTTTTCTTGATAATAGATGAGGTACCAAAAAAATTAAGACATGAGAAGGTGACATAGAGCAGACGTCTTGCACTTTGATATAGACTCATTTATCGCGTGTTATTATACGGAATCGGTTTTTATTATAGGAAGTTGTAACATTTTATCCCCCGATCGGATTCCCCGGATGTAGTGGTGTTTTTGATAATTATATTGAGGTGTAGTTAACTAATGACCTGTCACATCAACAAATTGCCTTTTTTGAACATTAATTAACTTTCGTTTGTGATTTGCCAGGCACAATGATTTAATTAATGTTCACACAGATACCGATCAATTGAAACGATTAAGAAAATATTTACAAAAGGTGATGAGATAAAAATAAACGGGATGAATTATTGTAGCAGGAACATAATATGTCAGCTTCACTGAGGTACTATAACAAGTTGTCAAAAGTGTCTACAAGTTGTTTCTTTGTTGTGCTAAGTTCGAATTCTGACCTCAACTAGATATGTTTTTTTCTTCTTCCGGTTTAAATTAGATTTTATGATAGATACCCCTGGCCTTGCGATCATAAAACTATTGAGTCTGTTTTTTGTACTCATACCCCAAAATCAACCAATCAAAGTGCTGGATTTCATGTTTCGAGCATGATTTTTGTGCTACGAGCACTGAGCAAAGTTTTATGACTTCAAGCCCTGCCCTTGTTATTTTATCTAGTTACAATAGTATGTGCACAGGTGGAATCCTCAATCCTCAATCTTAAGGCCTGTTGGCACGAATCGTCCCTATGTGCAGCTTTCCTCTCTGATGCGTTTTCCTCTATGTATTTTCTTCTCTGTGCTTTAAATTGGTATGCGCTGGTTAAGATTGGGATTGAGGAACAGCAGTATTAAATCTGCCTGTTCTGTCAATGTAATGTGCCACTGTTTGTAGTTTGACTTTTGCCTCTTCTGTGTTCTCGCCGTCCAGTCTCGTTAGCATAGTAGCTAAATTCATGTTTTTGACCCCGATCTTTTTGGATATTTGATGTAACATATTTTCACGTTCGTTTTCATAGCAGGGACACTCCAGAAGGAAATGGTGAGGCGTTTCAGGTGCTTCACAGTTGCATGACTCTAAGGCGTTGGTGTGGCCTACTCGGTTCTTGTAGTAGTTGAGTTCTGTATAGCCAGTTCTTAGTTGTGCGAATATACTGAAATGTCTTTTAGTTGGGAAATCATACATAATTGAGTGTTTCGTAGTTGGTATTTTTTCATAAAGGGCCCTGCCTATCTCCGATATTTCCCATCTTCTCTGCCATTTATTTCCTGTACTTTTATATGCTGCTTGTTTGACGTCCTGCAGTGTGGAAGGTGTCGTGATACCATATCATACTGTGGTGATTGCAATGACAATTTTAAAGATTTAATGGTGAACAATTCTTAATTTTAATCTATAAAATATCGCTTTTATGTATGTATATAATAAATGGGCTTAGGCGCTCTTGTGTTCGATCCACGATCTGGTCAAACCGAAGACTTGAAAATATATGTGCTTCTTAACATCCAAGTGTAAAGCATGTATGTACATGTATGAGTAATTAAGAGAAAAGACTGGTCGTCTCAGAGTCATGATAATACGTGCGTGCAGGCTATATTCATCTGCTCCGCATATCTTTGCCGTACAAAGCAGGATTAGACTTCATATATTATTAGCATGTTTTCATTTGGAAAGGCATATTAAATTTACCACTGGCCTATAAACTCTAAATATTTGTTTAATTATGAAAAAAAATGACAAACTGACCAGTTTACATGTAAAAATGATGAAGGAGACACATACAAACTTCATTAATTTAATATTAACATACAACAGGGACAAACAGAATTTCACTGTTCACGCCTTTTGGTAGAACATGTGGCCTGCCTTTTGGCAGAAAATTCCGAAAAAGCCAATCTGATGGACAGAAACATTACTTATTAGTTCAGTCACTGGACCACAACCAGGGCCTGAAAGTGGTCGATAAGACTGATATGTTCGAACAGTAATGTTACTTTATAGAAAATATCTTTGTATATTGTAACTAGTTCCTATCAATAAATAACTTTTAAGCAAAAAACCTTTAGATTGAAAGGTTAATGTAATCTTGAAATAGGCTAAATCAATAAACACAATTCTAGATAAAGCTTTATTTGCATATGCGAAGGAGTATATCATTTATAGATAAAATGTTAGTATTGTAATTTAAATAATTCAAAAGTTGAAGTAACGAATATTTTATCTTAATAATCCTGACATTTTTTTCAAGGGCATATGATAATTACTTTCCGACATACTTAATTTGTACGACTGTCTTCTCGTGTGATACCAATGACAACAGAACATATAACGTAAAGTCCGCCGGAAATAAGGACTAATTATACAATAAAGAGCAAAATTGACCGAAAAGTTTACTGTTTGCATAAAATTCATGGTTGCCTCTATGGCATTTAGTAGATCTCTGTTATTCTCGTCTCGCCTTATTCCTGCAATAAAGAATAAAACAATTTCTGATGGAGCAACTAGTATGAAGAACATGACAACAATGGTAATAAGGGTAATCGTTAAAGTATTACTAGAATCAGTCCGTTCTCGGTGTTTCACCTGAAACCTCTGTCGATATTTGTAAGATTTATGTACTCTCCAACATATTTTTATGTTAGTTCCAATAAGAATAACAAGAGGGATAAAGTTGCCCATAATGGCCCACAATATTCTATAGACATTGTCCTTTAGTGCGTCATTTCCAAGAGGTACAGGATCTAATCGGTAGATAAAGTCTGTAGAATTAATTATACATATTTCCTCTATTTTATACCTCCATAAAACCGGAACATTAAAAGCAAAAGCCACGATATAGACTATCACTATGATTAACTTTGTCTTTCTCAAGGTCATAAACAACTTCTGATTCAGCGGATGACAAATTGCAATATATCGTTCCGTTGCCATTGTAACGGTCATCCAGGTACTAGCCATAATAAACACGTTAATAAAGGCTGTTGAATACATCCCATAATATAATATAAAATTCTTCCTCTGAAAATTATTATCTCGAGGGAGAAAAGTAGTGGGAAAGGCAAACGTACAGAATAATAAATCAGACAATGCTAATCCGATCAAGCAAACATTTGCTGCTTGCTCCACAGTACGATAAGATCTCTTTAGTTTTCTCCTTGTAAGAATCGCTAGATTGAGCATATTTCCCACAATTCCAAACAAACAAACAATCGGAAGACCATAGTCGTAAAAAACGTTCCGAATGCCTTTAAGTATTGTGTGTTCCGAATCGTTTCCGGTAAAGTTATTCACTTCCTGTAAGGATGACGTCGTTTCATTAATATCACAATCCATGTTGATGCATTGGTCTGCAAAATAAAAATAAAAAAATAAATTATTTACTTGAAATTTCAAAGTTTGAAAAACAGGATATATGTTTTCGCTTGATTAAAAGTTGGAAAATGAGAAAACTAGAAGAAAGATGTTGTTTTAAATGGATATGCTCGTTCTTTGAGAAAACTGTTATCT
Organism: Mytilus trossulus; assembly: GCF_036588685.1. Taxonomy (NCBI): domain Eukaryota; kingdom Metazoa; phylum Mollusca; class Bivalvia; order Mytilida; family Mytilidae; genus Mytilus; species Mytilus trossulus. The sequence goes on from NC_086378.1 coordinate 11,295,965, forward strand.
AAAATAAAGTTTCATCACAAACACAGATTTAAGAAATAACTTCGCCTTTTTATGAAGGAAGGCTGCAAAATAAATCCAAATATTATTTGATGTGACGTGGTATCTTGCACAAACTAATTGCATGTTATACAAACGTGACTTTGATAAAAATGCATGCTTTGTTGATATTTTTATTTTTATTTTAGAAAAGTAATTATGAATTTTGATGCTATATTGAGACATAATTACAAATGTGATTAGTATGATATTAACAAAAATTATGTAATTTACAAAAAAATCATGCATATATCTACTCCGAAGATTACAGTTGATGTTTACTGCCATCATACACTAAATGCATTTTTAAGTTGGTTAACTTAATAAATCCAAGTTATTGTGAGAGGTTTAAATCTACCGTTTTGTTTTGTTTTGTTTTTGAGAACAACGTAAAGGCTCATGTTTAATGCTACGATCACTACTTATTCTGAATGCAGTGAATTTCCAAATTCTGGTGACCGAAAAATAAGTCAATAACAACAAACTTTTTATTTGTTAATAAACCATGAGATTTTCTTGTATGATGAAATTGCGCAAAACAGAAGAAAGATGAATTATATGTTTTTATTCCTTTTCTATTAATCTATGTATTAACATTCATTCCTGGAGGTTATAAAATGATATAAAAGGATCATTTAAATAAGTTCTTTAAATTCGAGTAAACATCTGACAACTTGCAGTAACTGTTGTTTTTATTGATTATTTCTCGTTTTGATAACTATACAACTTGATTTAGCCCTTGTTTAAAAGAAGTGGTTCCAAATTAAATTAATCAATTTGCGTTCTTACTTTCCGAAATTTTGAATATTTTTCTATATTGTAATTTTAGTAGCTGGACGTATATGGTCCTCTAAATAAAACAATTTTCGTGTTACTGTCACAGAGAACTTAGTACTGAAATGTCACAGAAAATTTAGTTCATAAATGTCACGGAGAGCTTAGTACATAGTACACGTTTTGGATTAATAGGCTGATTGTCATGGTAAACCTAGAAGATTAATAGATGTGTGGTCCTTGGGTACTATTATGTTTATAGTCCCCGAGACCTATTTGTTTTTATTGTTAAGGTTTACCGACTGACAGTCTTAATAATGGCTATAAATTAATGGTCTCGGAGGACTCAGTTTGTGATCACTGAGGATTAAAAAGTAAAAACACAAAAATACTGAACTCCGAGGAAAATTCAAAAAGGAAAGTCCAAAATCAACCGAATGCTTATCTAGATAATGACCCAAGAGGACCAACAAACAGCTGGTTCATACAGGGTTCAGGAGGACGAACAGTTTAAGGTTCCTAGATGACTTACAGACTACGAAGACTACTTTACATGTATGTCCACATTGTTGCGTCATAATGTTCTGTATGGTCTTGTAGGACTAACAGACTGATGATACTTGAAAGTTAGCAATATGATCCAATAGGATCACCAATCTGAGAACTTATTGTATGATTGTCTAGTATAACTAAGACAATGGTTATTAAAAAGACATACAGACTATTGTCATCCAAGCATTTACATATATATATACTGGTAGTCTTGGAGAACAATTTAATGTACTAATGGCCCTTCATATTTAATATGGGTTAGTTTATATTTATTTATTAGCAGTGTGGACACTTGATGGTCAATTAAAATGTTAATGTATACTTCTTTTTATTTTCAGGATGGCGTTCGTTCAGCGACAATGGTAAGTCTTTTCTTTAATTCTATTTTTTTGAAGATGCACTTCTTATATACAAATAATTCAATTATGTCACTGCTTTTCAATGTTGTTTTTTTCAGAATTCATTAAAAATGTAGAATATGTTTGTTTAGTACAAATGCAATATTTGTGTCCCATCGAAATGAAACCCTTTCCCCAAGTTTACATGAAACGATGAATTACATGTATATATAAAAAGCTTTTCTGGTCATGTCTTAGTATTTTGTTCAATTGTAGTTTATGGCGTAGGTAAAAATTTGAAATTTTGAATGAGAAGCGGGTTGCATGTGTTACCCAAGCTTATCCTTACGTGCAGATAGATTATCGTTTTATGAAAGACAGTTATATATACTATTAAAACATAGACAATTACGTTAAACTCTATTTTGCACAGAAAACATCTACTTTGTGACGGATATTTTTAATAAAGGAAATGCTATTTTTTTTTTACTTTACCATATGTTTATACTTGACATTTTTAACATGTGTGGCTGTATCTGTTCAGAACATCATTCGTACGGTTACCTATAGTTGTTAATGTTTGCGTCATTTTGGTCTTTTGTGGATAGTCGTCTCATTGACAATAATACCACATCTTCTTTTTTATATGTTAATGCCAACAAGAGAAAATTTCATATTCCCAAAAAATAAAATTCCATGTTATAGATATCAGAAATAGAGAGAAAAAACGAGGGAAAGTAATTGATGTTTTTCCTTTACGTGATTATATTTTCTTGAAAGCCTTTTTTTGAATCATTGAAATATGTATTTTATGTTCTGCAAAGAAAAGATTTATTGCAGAACGAATACTTTAAAAAGATTGATTGATTGATTTATTTTTGCTTAATGTCCAGTACCAAATATTTCATGCATGTTCAGGACGTGAACAGATTAACAGATCATACTATACTATTATCTAGATCTTTTAAAAGGTCATTCGGGAAGAAGGTGTTAAACGGACTGCCTCTTTAGAGGAAATTATATTATACAGAATTTTGACAGAAAAGTTTTGCCTTGAAACAGACCACCAACGGACCCCTTAAGAGATGTGCCAAGTTTGTTTTTTTACGCGCATAGATCAAGAAACTCTCTTCTCACAGGGCTTCGGTTTAACCTCAAATTATTTCTAAAAGTGGCTACGTACTTTTTGAATTAGCACAGCCAAATAAACTGATTGCTTTGAAGACGACCAAATTGACCATATTTTATTCCCAATAATACATGTGTCGATGAGAGATCTTCGTAGATTATTCACCAGACGATCTCTGAGCAGACGATAACCTGACGTGGAAGTCTGTATTCAACTGTAGTGCCAAATGTTAATCTGAGATAGTCATACAATTAAATTTAATTCTACAAATTACATTAATATATCATCAATCAAATATGCTTTGGCAGCAGGAGCACTCAAGGTCAGCAGCAGGGCTCAAGGTCAGCAGAAAACTTTATGTTTTGAAATCAGTTGAGACGATGTTCTATGTAATTCCCACACACATATATTTACATGAACCTTTAGTTGTTACTTCAAGCCTATTAAGCAGGAGATGCTGGGTCGAATGAAAACATAATATAATAACTCTTAGATTAACATTACTAATATTGATGAATTTTGAAGAAAAAAAATGTTTGCTAAAAAACTAAGATGAAATGGATGTGTTCCGCAACTACATATAAATCAATGATATTGTTTGCATTGGTAATATGATTTGTATTGTTTGTTAGTAATCCGTCCTGGAGTAATAATGTAATAACCAGATAATATATGTTCAAATAAAGGAAAATGAATTCCCTCTTGGATACTTATCATTTACAAGCGAGACATAAATATTTGATAATGTGTATGACATCACGTTATTTTGGTCATTACTAACGATGATAATTTGAAAATCACGTAATAGAAAGATTGCCATAATATGACAACGAGAAACTCAAAAGTAGCGTAAACACAAATAAAATGTTCCAACTAACTAGTCATGTCTTTGACAAGTAATACGCTGTTCGAATTGATATACATACCACTATCACTGAACTTATACACATTTTTGTTAAGGGGCCAGCTGAAGAACGCATCCGGGTGCGGAATTTTCTCTCTGTATCGAAGACCCATTTGTGGCCTTCGGCTGCTTTCTGCTCTTTGACACATTCCCCATTTCCATTTCCATTCTCAATTTTATTTTTATAAACTTAACAAGTCATCTTTTAGAAATTAACTGAGTACTTCAAGATAACTTTAAGAAGTAGTTCATTTGGAAACCATTCTCTAAATTACTTCCTTGTTGATTACGAAGTTGATATGTTACAAAGATATTTGTTAAGTTCGTTTCGGAAACTGTCCTCTTAACATATTCGTTTCTCAGTTTTCTTGGATCTTGCTGAATTAACCTCAATCGGTCGCTAAAACAATGCTACGACCAATTGACTTAGAAGAATACGGTACGTACTCATAGTTATTGGCCATCAGATGAATTTGGTCAGTACTTATGATGGTTATTGCCCATAAAAATTGTTTATAACGTACTGGTTTCTAGATCCTTTATTACAATCGACAATATCTATTGAGATAAATTAGTTATAACAGGAAAAGAACAATTGCAAGGGCTAGTCTGTACATGTTATATCGCAAGGCTTTCTGGAGAAAATCATTTCATTCTGTATTGTCGAATTCTTGATATAAAATATACATTGAGAAGAGGAGCTGATGTGAAACCAAAGTAACATCGTTATACTCTGTGGTTATTAGGTGAAACTAGATCAAATGGCCAAGTGATCGAATTACTAAAATGAAGACTTCTTTTTTTGGACTTTCGTATCCGTTCCGGATATTTTCAGTTTTTATTCGGACAATAAAATTAGATAACTGTGTTAACTAGGTCAGCTATAATCAGTGTCTTTAAAAAGTACAAATAAACCCACTCATGAACGAGATGACTTTGTTGAAAACATTTTTATTGTTATCTTCCTGAATACTAAATTTGTTTTTATTTGATTATTTTGTTTGTAAGTTGATTTATTTTTGACAAAGTAGATACTTGCACCTAACTTATTAAAAGCCAAGAGTTTACTCCGCATTGTCACGTTTGGCTGCGTAACCGGAGTCGAGATTCCATTATAGCTTTAGTCAGTGATGCAATATATTTTTATGAAGATGATGATAAAAAAAAACACTAGATGAACATCTTACAGGAAATCCATTTGATTTATATCAAGTATTTCGAGTAAAATTTAATATTTTTTTTGTTGTTGTTTGTTTTTTAAGAAGTGATACACATGAATGTTCCAATAGATATATTTGTTTTCTTTGAATTCTAGAAAACACAATGACTTGTGTATGCCAAAACAGAAGTTTAGTAAAAATGTCACGCGGTTTAAAATTCATCTTTACAGGAAGTATTTTATTTTTATAATGGTCAAATTTAAAGATTGGTAAGACCATAACTTGTGGTAATCAAGGATTTAGGATAGATATCATTGACTATCGATTATTTAAAACAAGTAAGCACTCTAGCTCAAACAAATTAAAAAGTCAGAAATCAGGCTATATACAGTCTTTTTTTTTTAAATAACAGACCGTGTATCATAATTATGACATATCAGTAACACTGACTGTTTTGGTTTATGTAGTGTAAATAAAGATGACAGTCCGTCGGAAGGGGACGATAAATGGCTGACCGTGTTAAGAGAGAGCCATATCTCATGCACGTTAAAGACACCCTGGTAGATTTCGAAAAAAATGTAGGCTAATGCCGCTACAAGGCAGCACTCGCACCCGCAAAGTAAAAAGGGATTTATATAAGTCGCATAACTTGTTTCCCAATCCACTATAAATAAATATGTTTAAACTTAATATTGTCAAATGAATTTTTATATGCAAGATATACGAAAAATCACTGTGAATTACCATTACGAATAAATTTTCAGAATAGGTCAAACAGGAAATATTTCTCGATACGCAAATATCAGGAAATCTTAATGTACTAACTTAAGTATAAAACTTTGGTCGTTTCAGAGCTTTGCATAGGGTACAGACACGTGTCTAGCTAAGACTACATTGACCTCTAGATGGCTTTGATAGAGTAAAGACCATTTGTATAAATATTCACAGCAGGCAATATACCATTTTTAGCTCACCTGGCCCGAAGGGCCAAGTGAGCTTTTCTCATCACTTGGCGTCCGGCGTCCGTCGTCGTCCGTCGTCGTCCGTCGTCCTGCGTCCGTCGTCGTTAACTTTTACAAAAATCTTCTTCTCTGAAACTACCAGGCCAAATTTAAACAAACTTGTCCGCAATCATCATTGGGGTATCTAGTTCAAAAAATGTGTGGTGTGACCCGGCCAACCAACCAAGATGGCCGCCATGGCTAAAAATAGAACATAGGGGTAAAATGCAGTTTTTGGCTTATAACTCAAAAACCAAAGCATTTAGAGCAAATCTAACAGGGAGTAAAATTGTTTATCAGGTCAAGATCTACCTGCCATGAAATTTTCAGATGGATCGGACAAACCGCTGTTTGGTTGATGCCCCTGAATTAGTCATTTTAAGGAAATTTCGCCGTTTTTTGTTATTATCTTGAATATTATTATAGATAGAGATAAACTGTAAAGAGCAACAATGTACAGCAAAGTAAGACTTAAAAATAAGTCAACATGACCTAAATGGTCAATTGACCCCATAGGGAGTTACTGCCCTTTAAAGTCAATTTTTAACAATTTTCATAAAATTTGTAAATTTTAATTAACATTTTCGACTGAAACTCTTAGGCCAAGTTCAATATAGATAGAATGTTTGTAAGCAGCAAGAATGTTCAGTAAAGTAAGATGTACAAACACATCACCATCACCAAAACACAATTTTGTCATGAATTCAAATGCGTCCTTTGTTTAATATTCACATAGACCAAGGTGAGCGACACAGGCTCTTTGGAGCCTCTAGTTATATTACCGACTTATGACTTCGGGTTCTACAATTATTCGACAGGTTACCGATTCTGTGGTAGGACATCCTGGTGCTCGGTCAATAACGAACAGCCAAAAAAAGTAAAATCCAATGATTGAGTCATGCATAGAAAGCATTTAAAAAGTTTCTTCAAAATTGTACCGATTAAAATCTTATTTACGTTGCTCTTGCTTGACCGAGTACGAGGATGTCCTACCGCAGAGAAGGTAACCTGTTGAAAAAAAATAATACAGGAGTCAAAAGTTGGTAACGAAAAAATGGACTATAGCAGCAGTGTCATATAAATCTTACTTTGAATTATGATTACAGATGCGGATTTAAGATTTTGTAAAAAGGTGTCCTCAAACTAAACAACGTTAGGAATGGACCATGTAAAAAGATTATGAATTACCCATGAACGTTGCATTATACGGGGGCCCGGGAATCCTGACCCCTCTATATCAACATCTGGAATAAAACATATGATTACTAATCAGGCAGACAACCGTTTGGTGAACTCTGAGTCATGTTTTCATAAAAAAAAAATGTATTTTTGTTAAAAAGACGAACTTACAATACGATCTCTTTTCTATGAGTTTTATTGATTCAAGTTTTAGCAGAATACTTTCAAATCGACAAGATCTGCACATTTTTCAATTAGACATTTACAATGATTTTCTCATTGTGTAAATCATTTAAATAAGTTATTTAGTTCGATACAAGGACAGCAGATTTTTAAAACAAAGTCACATGACAATATCCATAATAATCATTATGTGGAACCTTCAAGTAGTCACAATATTTCTTTTTTGTTTTCAATATCATATTGACCCCTTTTTTAAATGTTATTAAATCATCTTGTCTGATCCATTTTTGCTTAGATGAAAGAAATAATTTGTCGAATGAAGAGAACTATTTGCATTCATCAGAGGACCATTTCTCTTCTTTAATGACCCGGATGAATGGCAGATAGACAGCTGAATTAATTGTACTGGTAGGATTGAGGGAGATAAACGATCAATATGGTTAAAGTATTTGTTTTACTTATTCAATTATGATGAAAATTGTCTTATTTAAAATATATCTTATGCTTCTTCATTGATTTTACTTTACACAGCGACGAAGATTTTTTTAATTATATTTACAGTCTTATTTTATTAAGGAAACAGAGGCGCTTTACTGCTAGGATGCGAAAATATGGTTGCTATAATTTCGGATAAAGTTTTTTTTAAGCAATTTATCTAAGAGGTAATAAAAACATCACATAACTCCGTTTGATAGGTTATTATTTTAGAGAGACAATCGAATGTCAAGTGATTTCTCTATCGAAAAGTAGCATTTTAAGATGGAATGGCATGCACAACTAATATGAGCTATTCTCACCATTTAGCTTTTTCTCGCCAGGATGTAAATTGTTTCAGAACGTGTGTAGTTCCTGCAGGTCAATTTTAACAAAATAAAAAACATGAGGTTAAAATAGGAGAAAGTGACTTATACCTTCAAACCAGTATAAAAGGAGCAATTTATATCTTGAAACCAGTATAAAAGGAACAATTTATACCTTGAAACCAGTATAAAAGGAGCAATTTATACCTTGAAACCAGTATAAAAGGAGCAATTTTGGCTGATTTTTTTTCTATTATATCCTGAACAAATTTAGAGATAGACAAATTTAGTAAACAGCAACAATTATCCATGCAAGTCACATGACGTGGAGAGTAAGTTAAGGGTTCATTCGAGTCACAGGACGTGGAGAGTAAGTTAAGGGTTCATTCGAGTCACAGGACGTGGAGAGTAAGTTAAGGGTTCATTCGAGTCACAGGACGTGGAGAGTAAGTTAAGGGTTCATTCGAGTCACAGGACGTGGAGAGTAAGTTAAGGGTTCATTCGAGTTGTTGCCACCAAAGGATTATATTTACACAACCATTGATTGTTTACAGACTTCATCTCTGAAACAAAATATATCCTTAATAGGTTTGTGAACAATAGTTTGGTGTATCAACCAACACAGCCACCATCATAGAAAATAGAACAGAAGGGATAAAATGTAAATGAAATGTATAATAATTGAACAACGTCTTGTAAATTGTTAAAATAGGGAAAATCTTGCTGAGGCAGAATGTTCGGAAAATTATACTCTATTGTATAGTCATGAAGATTACCAGACGTTACCGTTAATAAAGTTATTGTCAGTAAATGATGTTTTTATGAACTTAAAGAGTTAATGTCCCGAAAACAAGTAAAGAGAAAAATATAAACAGCAAAATCGATTAACAAGCAGATCGAAATATGAGTTTTCATAAACCTTAATTTTGGGTTTGTCTTTCAAAATAAAATGTACTTTTGAAATTTCAAATAAAAATGCTTGAAATATTCATTTAAGTAAATCAAGAAGCTATGATGGCTATATTTGCAACCATTTTGAGAGAGAAAAAACCCATCCCCGGTAGATCTGATAAAACAAGGCTGTTTGGTCATTATATATCAAAATACGAATCCTCAGAACGAATCAGCTTATGGTCAGTTTAAGCTTAATTATTTCTAGGTTTCTACAAAGATGAACTACATTTAAGAAATCAATACAGGTCTCTGTCATAGATTTAAACTATATAAAAGTGGTAAATTGACAGATCTAGCAGTCTTTTACCTAGTAATTGATACAACAGTGTCAGTGACAATCAAACCGGCGATTCGATTTCCTCTGTTTTCCATGAATTGAGATAACACACATTATTTGGATCATGTTAACAGTATAGCAAACGATAGAATTAACGTTATAGAAACATTAATACGTCAACATTCTATTAGACCATATTACATAGCGGATGTTTTGGGATAATGCGAAAAAATTGGTTACTTAAATCTTTACAAGCTAGTTAATGAAAACAAATTGTACGAGAAAGGAAGATTATGAAGCCTTATAATGTCACTTATGGGTAATAGACAGTGTATATCATGAAGAGGTTTAAACGTATAACAATATTACTTACATTTTATGATGATTAAAACAAATTAAAAGTTTATTAAATAAAGAGGTAGCTTAGGGCCAATTTGTCGTGAAATTTTTTTCCACAGAAGTGCCAATTTCAAAAAGTGCCGACACAATAGAATTTACTTTAAAAACAAAATATATAAATGCTTTTTGATCAATATCTCGATTTACATATATTATGATATGTGTGATAACTAGTTAATTTAACCCTTAAATAGTATGAAAGTCCAATATGCAGAATTTATGGTGTTTTTAGGTGGGAAAAACAGGGAATCCCCCTAGATGGACATTTCAAACCCCCAAAAAGTTATGTTTTTTTGTGACTTGTAATTTATACCACTTTTCCCCTAAAAATGAAATTGGTTTGGTGTATCCTTATTACCTAAAAAAAAAACACACTTTTTTATGAAAATATTGTAACATCGCTAGATTGTACTGATATAGCTCCTAAATAAGACATTATAATCATGCGTCGCCGTGACTCCATCAGTAGAGCATAGAACTTGTTTTGAAAATGAGGTTCGAATCTCGCTAAGACTGTTCGCATTTTTTGTGTTGTAATATTAAATTTTAATGTTTCTATCCTATTTTCCGGATGTTTGCTTAATTCATAGAGTCATTCTGGTTCGTTTTGACTATATAGTATACTAGTTTATCATTTTATTAAAGACAAAATAATGGTATCATTATTGTGTGCATTCCTTTGACTGTTCATACTCTTGATTTACTTTTTATTCATGTGTTGAAATTTATTACATATATGCAAGGAACAACTGTCGTCAAACTGATGTATGTGCCTGTACATAACCAATAACACGAGAATATATTATATAGCAATAAAGCCCAAATGCTGCGTGTGTTATAAACACATAACTTAAAATGAGACCATTGTTTACAAGTTTCAAAACAACACAAACAATTTTTCGAAACCTTTTTTGAATATGGTATTATATGTAACAAATGCAGTCAACAGTAATTTTGTCGCAAATTCACTAACTGTGTAGATAGTAGTACTGACATGTTTACCACCGTCACTGCACCGGAACCTAAGTCATCAGAAAATAAAAGAACACCACAGAACAAATCAATTACACTACAAATCCGTATCGTGATTGTAGATAAAGCATCAAGAAGCTATTGCATCTGTATCACAACGAAGGGCCTATTTTTTAAATTCCAGAAAAGGCCATATGACATGTGTTAGTAATACAAGGTGTTCTATGACCAACTGATGTAAGATATTCTCCGGTTTAAATATTTATTATCTTATCTTATCTTAACCTTAAAAGACGAGGACAAATACAGATATACATACATTCAAAATGAGAAAAACAGCATCCCAGTTGAATGTGTTCGATATTATTTGATATTACTTGTTTACAAGTTACGTTGTATGGTACCTTATGCGCATAAAGGGTGTTAACATATAAATAAAGTCAATATAAAAAAATCAATAGTCTTGGCCTTGGGTTTTGTTGAAATACCTTTTCAAGGTATAAAAATAAATGTGACGTATGTTCATGTACTATAATTAGCACCTATCTGGCTATTTAAAACATGATTTACCTATCTTATCGAATGAAAAGAATACACGACAAAATGGCTCTAGCTCTTTTAACACATTTTTTTGTCTGTTTTATTGTTTTGAAAAAGATGTTGTACCATAAGATTAATAAGTCCCGGTCAACCAAATGTAAAGTAAAACAAAATAAACAACTAATAACCCTATGTAATTTAAAAACACTTAACTGTACAATAAAACTATTGGTGAGCTTAGTTTAAATATCAATACATCAATTTTAAACTTTAAAATTTACTATCAAAATATTTATATTATTTTTGTTGGTTTCAAAGTTAATGGCTATCAACTTGACAAAACAAAGATCAAATGATGACCCAATAATCAACAAACTGTCATATCAGCGAAGTGGTGAGAAACTAACCCTGTGATCTAATGTTCCAATAGTGCACATGCTATTTTTTGTGCAGCGACTTTCGTCAAGTTTTCTCAAGAAAAAAGATTTTACCACCCATATAGAAGCAACACAATTTAAGGTCTGCGTTGAAGACCAATAAGTGGCCTTTATATGTTATGTGTTCTTTGGTTGGGTTGTTGTCTGTTTGACATACATGTATTCATCATTTCCATTCTCAATTTTATAAGATATTTATGAGCGCTTTCTCCTTCCTTAAACTGGTACAGTGAAGTCACCGACAAAAAGACCTCATTCCGTAACTATAACTAATAGCTATTCGAGGTTATTAACCTGTAAACCAAAAGTTATGATATATATCTATCAATCCGTCTTCAAACCAATGTATATTTGCATAACGAAATTTTGTGTAGGATACAATAAGGAAATTTACCATTAATTCTTGTATTATATAAGCAGGGATCTTAAATAAGGCATCGTTATCAATTTATCAATGTAAATTAGAAAATAAAATGACTTAAAGTCTCGGGAACAATATATTAACTCATAAAAGTGTTAAAAATGTGATGTTGACGTAATAGAATGTATTAGTGGACAGTTATTGGAAACTTCGTCATTGATGGAACAAGATAATGATTCCATAAACAGTCGTTACGTCTTGGATGAATTATTATTCAAAATTCTGGAACTATCAGTAATAGTATGAGTTTTTTGGTGTTTCTAATTTGCATTATCTTTTTTCATTATAATTTAGTTATGACATGTGATAAATGTTTATAGATTGTTTTTATCTAGACCTGCATTGTACGATACTTTTAATTATCGAACCTTGAGAATCTGTATGATAGTTTCACCAAGTGTTCCGTATGTATTATCTAACTGACTAATTAACCAATTTAGATTTTATCTGAGAAACTATTTAAAAAATAAATTTCAGAGCTCGATGCTCTAATTCAAAGTACTTTATTATTTCTTTTCGATATCTTACACCATAAAGATTTATCGCTAAACATTACCTTTGCTAAAAATACATTTGCATTTCCAAGCTTTTATTTTCATATTAAAGTAATATGGTTTTTTTTTTATCAACATAATCATTAATTACATTTTTATGAAGATTTTCATTAATATTGGATTTTAAAAATCATTGTTTAATAGGGCCATAGTTTACAAAATCAGATTGTTGATAAAAATCATATGCAATATGTAATTCAAGTTTTATTTAATGCGCGAAAGTAGTTTTTGATTGAGATTTTTGTGAAGACTTGATCCAAAAAGAAATCATATTAAAGTCCTCATTTATTTTAGTAACACGTTTACTCGTAAAACACGTCTAATTTCTAAAATGTTACATAAATACAGGATTAATGAAGCGAACTAACTGCAAAAATTAAGGTTCAAATGAGAAATAATATCTGAAGAACAGTAAGATGACTTGTTCCTAGATCGTACTTTTACACTACTGTCCCAGGGTAGGGGAGGGGTTGGTATCAGCAAATATGTTTAACCCCGTACTTTTCTGTATGTGCCTGTACCAAGTCAAAAGCCCGCAATTGAGTGCTGTCATCTGTTGCTGTGTATTGTATATGTTGTTCATAAATTGTTTTGTATTAAACACACTTTTGTGAGGAAGACAAACAATATGACATTTCATATTCCGGAAATTCTACAGACCGGAATGATTGACGGAAATTCTACACACCGGAACGTATTATTGAAATTCTACACACAGGGCGGAAATTCTCCACACCGGAATGAATGACGGAAATTCTACAGAAATTCTACACACTGGAATGAATGACGGAAATTCTACACACTGGAATGAATGAAGGAAATTCTACACACTGGAATGAATGGCGGAAATTCTACACACCGGAATGAATGACTGAAATTCTGCACACCGGAATAATTGACGGAAATTCTACATACCGGAATGAATGACGGAAATTCTACACACCGGAATAAATGACGGAAATTCTACATATTGGAATGATGGAAATTCTACACACCGGAACGAATGATGGAAATTCTACACATTGGAATGAATGACGGAAATTCTACACACTGGAATGAATGACGGAAATTCTCAAAACTGGAATGAATGACGGAAATTCTACACATTGGAATGAATGGTGGAAATTCTACATACTGGAATGAATGACGGAAATTCTACACACTGGAATGAATTATCGAAATTCTATACAACGGATTGTTTTTGATAAACGAACGAGACAAAAAGTCTACAAAGGCATCTGGACAAATTTAAGAAAGTTTTTAAAGAATTTAATAATAAATAAGAATAAAAACATGTAGATTAAGACGTATATTATGTTGTATAGGTTATATATTTCATGTTATGACCTGAGTAAGATATATAGAAAACTATCGGGTTGTGTCTCTATTCTATAAATTTTGTCTAATTTGTCCAACTTCAGCTTTATTTGTTAAAAATGCTTAGGTTAAATAACCAGGGAACATTACTTAATCATTGGATATTTGCGAAAGTGACATAGCAAATATTAACCTACACTATCATATCCTAACCGTGGCCGTTGTATTCCTACGCATATGTCAAGGATCAAACAGCTAACAGTATAAGTTTGTTTACAAACAGCCTTCGGTATTCAGTAATCAAAATCAATCCACGTAATAAGTCCAAGGATTTTACTATTTGTAATTTCATAGTAGTAAATCTAACGATCCTCCCACATCTCATTTAATATATCAGTATAAATAGTAACTCTTCCCTGTGGACAATTCGAATAAAGACGTCATTACGGAATTATCTACATGTAAATAGATTGAAATGTCACTTCTTTTAAGATGAAGTAATCTGGCATATATAGCCATTGATGGTTATGTAGTCTGTCTTTTATTCAAAATCATCAACTTCAGATTTAGCCTGCCTTTTATTCAAAATCATTAGCTAGTTCTTTTTAAAACTCAATAGCCAGTAAAAGGAGGGTAAATAAATTTGTGTGTGGAACTATTTTCAGTGCAATAAAATAGATTTACTCTTGTATGGTTTAATCGACCTTCCTAAATAGGGCAGCTATTAGAGTTTGCATAATTCTGGCGTAGGTGAATATTAATAGGTTCTGTTATTAGTAAAATATCAAAACTATTAACCATGTTGCTATATTCCTGGAAGGTTTCAATTTAATTTTCAGATTTAAAAGTACCTAGAAAATTGTCATAAAAACCAGATTTCTATTTATAATAATATAAAAATTATACGTTGGGTTTTAGATTAAAATGGTGTTTTTTTCAGTTGGTTGACCTTTCTTCATGTGTTGTTTTAAAATTTGTTGCATAACTTGAAATCATCGCATTCAAATCTGTCTTTGCTTTAATGCTAAGAGCGTAGGGTTTCACATCTGGTTTAGTGTTCTTTTAACATTTTGTACAATGTTAAAGGGACGTAAAACCACATGACTTTCGGACGTAGCAACTAATGACAATTAGTTTTTTTCGTAACCTGTAATGTTATATACATTATATAAATTGGTTTGTCAAAAAAATAATAATTTGATCACATTTTTGTATTTTTTTTCCGTTAAATTGGGTTGTCACAACCTATTTGATGAAGTTTTCGATTTTGTCATTAGAATTTTGTTATAAGAATTCAATAGCGTTATGATATTACTGATTTTGATAATAATTTCATAATTTTTAACCTGACATTAGTTTTTCATAACCTGTTTGATGAAGTTTTCGATTTTGTCATTAGAATTTTGTTATGAGAATTTATTAGCGTTATGATATTACTTATTTTGATAATAATTTCATAATTTTTAACCTGACATTAGTTTTTCATAACCTGTTTGATGAAGTTAGCCAGCTTTCATTAGCGATAGATTGTGTTTTGATGGTACTAATTTTGTTCTTGTCTAAGAATGATGGAATTTCCGGTTGAACACAGTAAGTTTTCTCCTTCAATTGCAACATGTTGCAACTTTTCGCTTTATAAAGAGCGTATGCTACGATATCGATCGATTATAGCTTTGGACTCCCAGCAATAGGGAATTCGCTGCAATGTTTTGAAAATTTATAAGAGTAAAACGTATAAACTTTAATAAACTGTTGTTTGTTTAATATCCAGTGGCAAATAGTTCATGCATTTTCAGGACGAGTCGAAGTAGACTTTTACTTATTACATCCTTACATCCATTTTATAGGAACTCTGGCAGATAGATGTCTTATTGGCAATCAGATCACTTCTTATCTTCATTTTGAAAAATTGCTTTAATTACGAGCTTGAATTGTCATCTGAAACTGAACAAATAATTTTGTTTCGCCTTGATTATTATAGACATCTTCTTTCATGCAAATTTTAAAAGAAACTACTTTGGTCTTAAAGTTGAATGCATATTTGTTTAGAGATAAATTGTTTTTACATATAATTAAGCAATGATGATTTAGATCGCAATTGAAATGGCAAAGTCTAGGGAAATAACACCATCAAAATAAGAAGAGAGTACTAAAAACGAAGTGTACACCTGTTTCGAAGATAAAACGTTTGTGAATATCCATTGGGTTCATTGTTACAGATTAAACCGTTGTGACAACTACAACAACACAAACACTAAATTCAAAAAGTACTACATTGAAAAAAAAAATAAGAGCTAACAAACCTACCGAAATGAGGAATCGAACTCATCTGTCAAAGACTGGTAACCAATTCTTTTTCCCTCTATTGTCCAACCTTTAATATATTGTTATTCGCAAGTTGCATTCATAGATAAACGAGAGTTACAGCATTTTATTAGGCTCAGTCAATTTCAGTTTATACGAATCAGTACATATACAACAGTTCAAACACAGCGGAAGTAATTCAAACAAAAGACGGACGAACTGACATACTACTTGGTTGCTTAAAAGCATGAAGAGTTGACGAGCGGTCAATCCGGTATTGACCTGTGGAAACACGTTTTAATCGTACATAAAAGGATTAACTTACATGTACATACCAGGTATAACAGCTGGACATTAACAGATGACCAGTAGCAGCATACTCATTAAGACCATCAACTAATTCGTTAAATAGGACTATGATCTTGTTAATGAAGAGCAAATGATAAGCTGTAATGTTGACATTTTTTTAAGACGAGCTGTTAAGAAATGTTAAAGGCTGGATAACAAACGATTTGTTTTAAAAATATAGTTTTTTAATTAAGGTGGTACCTAACACCCTCACTGAAATAATTTGCCTCGGTTATTTTTTATACAATTTTGACAAAGTATTTACTTTGACCCTTTGACAAAATATAAAATTTCTACAAAATTTTCTACATTTTATTAGAAAAATTACACTGGTTATATAGTAGTTTGACAAACATTCATTTTGATCATTTAGAAGCTTGTAAAAATATTCTCGTTACAATATATCGTGAATAAAACGTTAGCTGATTTAACAGAGTTATCTCCCTGTAGTGTTAGGTACCAACTTAATAATAATTAGAAGAAAGAAATTTTCAGAAGTATTTTGAATGATTATAACTAGAAGAAAATAATTTACAGAAGTATTTTAAATGATTATAACTAGAAGAGAATAATTTTATATAAGAGTGTTTTCAAACATACTATTTTTGCTTCCGCGTGGAAAAATTATCTATCTGTTGCAATCATTAGAAACGACATAACTATTAAAATGTTTACATTCATAGTGCATTCACACCCTGTTTGGTCATAGTTTGATATTTTACAAAACTGATTGTATAAGAAATAGTTTGTCAATCTTTTTATGTCAGTTAAAAGCTCAATAGAGCATTTGTTATGTCCTTATATCTTTTAAACTAAAGAAGATATTTTACAGCACCCATTGAACAAGGAAATTTCATAAAAGTTTTTTTACTTGAATGAAGTTCAGAACGGAAATGATCCGTTATGCTCTAGTATACATGTTGCCTCAATCAGTGGTCTGCTACCACGCATGTGCAGACACGAAATTGGTCCTCTTAACGTGAAAGCTATAGTATTGTCAACCGTTATTTAAGGAATTACTGTAATATTTTTTTCTGTCTATGAAGAAATAACATAAAAAGTTTGGTGCACACTGGATAACGCGCGTAGCGGGTTATTTAACAGTATGCACCACATTTTTTATGTTATTTCGAATAGACAGAAAATATATTACAGTCATTTCTTATAATTTAATTTCAAATTCCATTTTAAACCATAGAAAACCATGAAAAAACGTTCATGACGTCACGGTCACATGACTTAATTATGTCTATGGGCTCATAACAAAATAACGTCAGCCAATCAGAAGACGCGTTACATCCAAAATTTAAATTATTCGGAAATGAAACGTTAAACACCTTTTTTTAACGTCGTATAATACCTTGTGTACAATTGAAATTGTTTGATAATTATTGAATCACACTGTTTGGTTTGATAAAGTAAAGTGCAAAGACATGCGGTGATCTGTTATTTCAATAGATTTAATAGAATCCTTCATGCGATTTTGGCAAACAGTAACAACAAATCGACGACACATTTTACAAAATGTCATGAGAACACAAACTCGTAAGTCAACAACATTTTTGTTTAACCCAAACGATAATTTGTTGTCGGAAGTTAGAAAAAAGCCCATCAATACTTCAGAAAAATCATCTCAGATAGTCAAAATATCTTTATTAAAAAAAATGCTCAGAAAAATATATTTTCAATACCCAAATAGCTTCTCCATTTCCATTCTCAGTTTTAAATATGATTTGATTTTTAGAGCATGAACACCGTTTGACGGATACATAAAGATAAGGATCAAGTAATGTCATGGACTGAAAACAAGAAACTCTTCAAATGTTCTGATATTATTCCACACTTATAAACCAAGAAAGAATCACACATGAAAACACTTTTACAACTTAAAAAAATAGAAGTCGTATCGTATTGGCTATTAAATTCCGTTTCACATGCTTTTATCGAAAGGGCATTTAGTAAAGCAATAAAATATGCATGTCAGTGGCGTACCCAAACAACATTTTGTTTCAATTCCCACAAATAAAGATTTGATTTTATTGCCAAAGTGTTACTCCTCCGAAGCATCAAATGCAGTCTTTAATCGAATTTATTTCTTTCAGCAAATAAACACCCCCTTTTATTGTACAACTAATTTTCTACACAGATTTTAATGGCTTAAATTTTAAAGTGCAGAATAAAAATTCTATTTCTGAAGAACTAGAGACGCGGTGAGTACTTTAGCACGATTTAGAAAGTGACTAATAAATTGAGGGATTTAACATATTCTTCCTACATATTATGTAACAGCAGGGCTAAAGTACTTTTAAAACAATAGTATGCTTCCAAACTAAGATACATGTGAAAGTCTGCGAAATAAAATGATGCAACTTTACAAAATATTTTAAAAGGCCTTCTTAGAAATTGCTTTTAATTTTTCCCATACACAAGCATGCAATATTTTGAACCGTGCGTTCAACAAATTATTCAAATGTAATCTTATTTTTTTCGAAGTAAAAATATATATCACACATGACATCGAACAAAGGTGAAATGAGTTTGTAAGAAATTTCCGAAAATGAACGTGAAGCTGTAATACTGCAAAATCTACCCTTAACGTTGTTAATATGCCTACATTGATTTTAAGGCAGTTCAGGGGTATAGAAAAAAATGCAGGAAAATTCTTATACTTTGCCAAAATAAAGATTTTTTAAAACGCGCTGATATTCCAGGTACAAGTCGTTCAAAATTGCCCAAATTTGCATAGATAGTTCATGAAAAAACTTATTTCTGTGCATAACAAGAAATCAATGACACAGAATTTTGAAAAAAAATATAAGAAGATATGTTTTATAATATATTCTAAGAAAATAATAAGAAATAAGTGTGTGGCCGAACTCGTGTTCTTGCTTTAAGTAAAAAATTAAAATACCCCTATATGTCAAGTATAAATTTTGTACTAAACGATTTATCTCCACTGAAAATGGCTTATTTGAAAAATTAATTCTAAAAGCGCAAATATTTTGTATTTTCTATAACATTTCTAATAATGCAAGGCATAACTGAGTTTTTTTTCTATATAAATAAGCAGTGTTACCAATAAATTGCAAATCTTGGCAAAGAACTAGACCGATTATTTACTCTGACTGTACAATTCCATATGGCGGTATACCCCTGAAATTTGCTCTGGCATTTCTTCTCCTTCTCGATTTTCTTATAATATGTAAAAAAAATCTTTCCCATTCATTGTGATAAATACACGTAATAAGTAAGTTTATTGGAAATTGGCACACTTCTTGCAGTTTTGAGCCATACTAAAACTTTCTCAAAATGTAAGACTGGAAGATTTGTGAAATAATTTAAGGAATGTCAGCCTAATCTCTTGTTCAATAAGTATATAATTGGTCAAATCCAATATATAAGCGATAGCCATCTGGACTTTGACACACAGCATGTTTATAACCGAGGCATCTTCAACCCCTTTCTTTCTTGACACACAGCATGTTTATAACCGAGGCATCTTCAACCCCTTTCTTTCTTGACACACAGCATGTTTATAACCGAGGCATCTTCAACCCCTTTCTTTCTTGACACACAGCATGTTTATAACCGAGGCATCTTCAACCCCTTTCTTTCTTGACACACAGCATGTTTATAACCGAGGCATCTTCAACCCCTTTCTTTCTTGACACACAGCATGTTTATAACCGAGGCATCTTCAACCCCTTTCTTTCTTGACACACAGCATGTTTATAACCGAGGCATCTTCAACCCCTTTCTTTCAAATCAGTTGCATTGATGAGTTTAGAAAAAAACTTGATGACCTTCCGATAACTAAGCAACATATATCTGTATGGTGTATTTTGTAATCAAATGCGTTGTTAAATGAATTAATTAAACTATACTTGCTGCAAATGTTATTGTAAATACGTTCATAAACAAATTTACAAACACATAAACATAATTGTTAGACTTTGCATCTTAATTGGAGGTAAAGTCGTTCACAGCAGTAGCTATAGTGTTTATGTTCAACTGAGAATGAACAACAGGAATGGTTACAGACTTAAATGTTTCCTTTAATAAATTGCCTGATTGTTTTGTCGTCAGAAAGATATTACATTAAGTTATGTCCAGACAGTGTAAAGATGTGTTTTATGTTTTGATATTCCGATTGCTTCCCAAACTATCGAAACTAATAAATAAAAACGCATCGTACCGTGTAAGTATTGTTTCTGTCTTAAGGATGGCAATTATTGTTAACTTAGTGGCTACTCTTAGATTCAGTGGCTAATACTTTATAATCGTAGACGGGAATTTTTTGTCGAGGAAACAAAGGAAATTATTATTTTTCCAGTTCTAAGAAGAAAACATATCTTTTTATGAATAAAATTCACATTACTTAGCGTCTGTTATTATCGATAGTTTTATATTGTTTTGTTCCAATGTCTAACAACAGAACAAACAAATTCATATTAGTGTCATCTGGTGCAAAACGTAGTTCTGTCCGTGTTATTACCCCCAGGTAACTAAGTTTGCCTGTCCCAAGTTAGTGACGAAAACCTTCGACTAATTCGTGATTTAACTTTTTTGGGCAACACAAGAGTATCGAGTTCTCCCTCGTTTTTTTGTAGATAAAATTGGAAATGGGGAATGTGTCAAAGAGACAACAACCCGACCATAGAAAAAACAACAGCAGCAGGTCACCAACAGGTCTTCAATGTAGCGAGAAATTCCCGCACCCGGAGGCGTCTTTCAGCTTGCCCCTAAACAAATATATACTAGTTCAGTGATAATGAAAGATTCTATTCATGTGTTCGCTCAATCTTTGGTTCTAATTGTAGTTATTGACAATGATATGGTTTGTCTTTCCAACGTATTGTATTTGATTGTAGTTATTGACAATGATATGGTTTGTCTTTCCAACGTATTGTATTTGATTGTAGTTATTGACAATGATATGGTTTGTCTTTCCAACGTATTGTATTTGATTGCTCCCTGGGTACACGTAAACCTTGCTATGCTTTATAGGACGTAATAATTTGTAACGAACCAACACAATTCATTCTATCGGTAATAGTAGTATTGTAATAATATACCTAGATTATCTGATAAAAGTATTACATAATTTATAACCTCATTAAAAGTTGATGCTTCAAAAAGAATCTTTCTGACTGGCAATATGGCTCTATTCTGATTGGCGAAGCACTTGATGTATATTAAGTAATAAACGACTGTTTTTAGATAATTGTTATGATTACGCTGCTACTCAATAAGCAATGGAGATGTTCAAACTGAACTTTAAATGTATTAACAAATGGAATACTGAGATAGATATTTCATGGAGGCTTTTGATAAATAGATATTTCATGGAGGCTTGTAATAAATTTACCTTAGGACAAAAACAAAATCTTTTTCCTTTGTAGAGTTTTTATCAGATCTCGATTTTGCTAAAGATAATGTGCTTTAAAGTAGTATTGCAATTAAAATATTCTTTGATGAAAAAGGTACTTTATGTAGAAAGGGCAGACTTTGTCAGTCTCAATAACTTTTTTCCTAAACATGCTTTTTTATTACGACATAGGATTGTATATCATAATAACATAGTTTGTTACTATCAGTTAATATCATATTTGTAAAGGAATTAATGTGATGTTATATCATAGTTTGTTACGGTTGTACAACTTAATATTTCTCTCTCATGCACACGCGATACATCTTTTTGTGGTCAAAGAGGAACTGATGATTAACATGCATTCTTTTGTACTTTTAAGATTTTATGTTCACATTTATATTTTAATATGTTAAATGGTAATTTTTGAACGTTATAATATACATCGGGGCCTTTTAAGCTGACTATATGCTGTATGGGCTTTGCCCATTGTTGAAGGCCGTACGGTGACCTATAATTGTTAATGTTTGTGTCATTTTGGTCTTTTGTGGATATTTGTCTCATTGGCAATCATACCACATCTTCTTTTTTATATATTTATAAATGACTTTTAATAACTGGACTCGATTTTGGTATCATTTCTGATATCCTTTGGCTTTGGAATGGATTACTACTAGTTATAAAAAGAAGAAAGAAACGAAAGGGACATGTAAACTTAAATTAGTCTAACACAAACATACAAAAGTATACAAAATTACAAACATGGAAAACTTGTATTTTATGAATACAGTTACACGCACTTCAAGGGTCATACTTTTGGCCGAACACATTCTGATGGTCAAACTAGTTTTCAACATATTAAGTTTACACACACTCTGATTCCCAAACTAGTTTTCCTTAAAAGTTAACGCACACTCTGATGGCCAAGCTAGTTTTCCAGATAGGTTTACCCGCACTCTGATGGCCAAACTAGTTTTCCTTAAAAGTTGACACACACACTGATGACCAAACTTTTTTCCAGATAATACCGGTATTACACACACTCTTATTGTCAAACTAGTTTTCCACATAAGTTTACATGTACTCTGATGGCAAAACTTGTTTTCGAGATAAGTTACACGTACTCTGATAGCAACACTTCTTTTCCAGATAGTTTACATGCACTCTGGTGGCAAAACTTGTTTTCCAGATAGTTTACATGTACTCTGATGGCAAAACTTGTTTTCCAGATAGTTTACATGTACTCTGATTGCCAAACTTGTTTTTCCCAGATAAGTTTACACGCACTCCAGATTGCGAAACTTGTTTTTCATATAAGTTTACACGCACTCTGGTGGCCTGGCCAAACTTGTTTTCCAGATAACTAAAACGCACTCAGGTGGCCTGGCCCAAAACTTATTTTCCAGATAAATTTACACACTCTCTGATGACCAAACTTCTTTTTCAGATAAGTTTACACACACTCTGATGGCCAAACTTATTTTCCAGATAAGTTTACACATTCTGATGTCTAAACTTGTTTTGTAGATAAGTTACACACACTCTGATGGCAAACTTGTTTTCCAGATAACTTACACGCACTGATAGCCAAACTTGTTTTCCCGATAAAATTACAGGCACTCTGATGGCCAAACTTGTTTTCCCGATAAGTTTAAACACACTCTGATGGCCAAACTTGTTTATTTCTGATATGTTTACACGCACTCTGATGGCCAAACTTGTTTTCCAGATAACTTACACGCACTTTCGTGATCATATTTGTTTTCCAGTTTTACATGGATTATATATCACGCACTTCTATTGTCATACTTACAAGGCCGATGTATACCGTATCGACTGATGTTTCAATTAAAGGAAGATGTATGTTAATTCGTGCGTTATGCTTCGTTGCTTATGACAACTATTTATATGAATCTTTTTATTTGATTTCCTTTATTAACGAGAAAGAGAACAAAGCAAGTCCCCAGCTTGGGAATTATATGCACTTTCAGCTATGTAAAACATCAACCTTGAATGATTTCGATGATGGGGAAACTGTTTTATAATTATTGCATTGTTAGCTTACTCTGACTTTCTGTCAGCGTGTTTTCAGCACTGAGTTACATTTTCATGTAAGTTAATTTCCCAATAAATATATCAAGATCAAAACAATATCTAACTCTCCAATCGAAAGTACTATCTTACAGGTTCTGTGATGGAACACGCCGAATACAAAGCTATTTATCAGAACATTTCCATATAACTAGAATGATATCCGAAGTTCAGTGGTCAAGGTTTTACGCGTTTTACAAAAACAATGTTTTCTTTATGCCTTCTTCTAATTTCACATGTTTATTGTGATTGTAAGCGTCAATATTTTAAATATTTGCATGTGAAAATATTTGTTCATTGTTACTAGCAGCTGGAATACATATACCATACTGATTATTACAGGATTTTGTTAAATTAGTAAAAGGTATATTCATCAGAACGAGGCATGGTATGAATAAAAACCAATTGGAAATATATCGACACAGCATTCCGTTTATAATTTTAGGTTTTTTGTGTTACTTTTAAATATATTAACAGAACATGGCTGCGTATTGAAGCCAATATATACAACGTTGAACCTGATATTGAGGTTAAATATGTCTATCATACTGTTTGACACCTAAAATAACGTGAATTCTGTCTGGTGGTAATTGTTTTCAGTCACTTCCATTTCTTTCTAGGTTTGATACGAAATGAGTATTATCATAGAAGAGAGCAAAATAGTAAGAAGCTTTTAGTAAACCAGTTTAAATCGTAATTGAGGTATCTACTATAGCGGAATTAACATTATTATGTCATTGTCCTGTTATTAAACATTACTCTCATTGCGACATAAAAAAGAATGTTATTCCATTTGAAAGCCTTATGGTTGAACTTGCGTTCTCTACTTTTTTTTAACAGCCATACCTACAAGATAGCGTGCAGTTGATTGATAGTAATAAGTTCTGTCAAAATCGAATAGTTCACCCGGTGAATATCCTAAGATTACTAGACAAATAATTGGTAGAACGGAACTTATTTTAATTAATATGCATTTGACGAGAGTTAAGGTGTAAGCCTTCCGACTGTTTAATGTTGTAGACGTGTGTCCATCATTACCATTTTTATATAGCGCTACAGAAATTATTTTTTTTAACATTTTATTTCAATTTTTATTAACTGTATCTGTTATGTGTTTAGAAAATTATTGAATTTGTAGACAAAGTATCGGATATATAAAATAAGAAGACTTAATTTAGTCGTCAATGAGACAACTAAATATCTACCGAAAACCAAAGAATGAAGCTTTTAACATCTAAAGGGCACTGCACTAACTTTATAAAAAAAGCCACACCCATAATATATATATGACCTATTTACGGATGTAAAATTATGAAAACCCACCCAACTGACGATATAAAAAAGAAGATGTGGTATGATTGCCAATGAGACAACTATCTAGAAAAGACCAAAATGACACAAACATTAACAACTATAGGTCACCGTACGGCCTTCAAAAATGAAGAAAGCACATACCGCATAGTCAGCTATAAAAGGCCCCTTGATCTAATAAGAAGTCTTAAGAAAAGTTATTATGAACCAATTTAAGCCCTTATAAAATCTTAAAAAGTATAATCTGTGATGAACCAAGCATATGGGAAAAATTGTAAAAACCGTTTCAATTTGTTTCTTTAGCAATTATCTCATATATACCCGTTTCAATTCCCTATGGGTATAGGCTTTGTTTTACAGTTTTGATAGCTTCAAAGTTCGATTGATTGATTGTTAATTGCTTAACGTACAGTGGCAAATATTTCAGGCATTTTCATGACGATAAGAAGTTTGAAGCTCTATTGCATTTATTGATTGATTGTTGGTTGCTTAGTGTCCTGTGAGAAATATTTTATGCATGTTCAGGACGAGAACAAGTTAATAATAAATTCAATAGGTAGGTCTTGTTATAATAGAGGCCATTGGGATGATGGTCTGGGAAATTTGGACTGCCACTGGAAAATGAGGGGATTATGAAATTGAATAGGGACAGAAATTTTGCCTTGCAACAGGCCACCTACGGACACCTCAAAGAAATGCAAATATGAAAGACAAAATTAAGATATAAATATTGTTATCTGAAAGGGTATCTTACTAACATTTGTAAGATTTTATTTGGTATATTTATAATTATTTTTGACTTTAGAGTTCAAAAGCCCAGAATGATGTTTTATCGTGCATTTTCGTTTGTGGGATAAAAGAAATGCGTTCAAATATCTTAATTCGTATATATCACTACTAATGTCGACAACAGCGTAAGAACAACACATTTAAAACATGCACAATGAAAATCGAACTACCATTAGGATTGGTCTAGTCTGCTTTATGAGTCCTTTATGCATATATAATTAAAAAAATATTTCTACAACGGCAGAAATTTATTACAATGAAAATAAAACGTGTTGGTATGTTTTTATAATAAAGCTAGATACACATTAAGTTTTTTATACGATGTGTTGTCAATAATATAACAATCCGAATCTCTCCCATGTAACATAAATAATATGTATTCAATTAAAATTTCATAAAACTTTCACAGTTAGATTCTTACATGATCATGAAAAAGAGCTAGATATAAATTATCAATTGTCCCAAATGGATGATACATTAAAATGCAAAGCAATATGAAAATAATAGAATAATTCAACCTGTCTTATTTTAATTGAAACTGACATTTTTGAACGATTTTTAAAACCGAGTTCTGAATCAAGTTCTTTGTTTTGTTATTTTCATAAAAGAAAGCAATGCCAAGAAATCATTTGATTAAAGTTTGTAAAAAGATCGGAGATTGGATGAATCATTGGCATTGACAGATTGTATTGGTTTTACATGTACGGTAATAGATATTCTGCAGAATAGCAATAATCCGTTATTTCAGTCATTCCATCTGCCAAATGTAGATATTATACAAATAGTAGGAGTAAACATATAAGATCTGTCATCTTATCTAAAGCAGGAGAAATTAAAAAGGGGGAAATTAGGAAAAGGAATGATGAACATAATATGTAATATGTGATCAACCATATGGGTCTTGTTCAATTTGAAGGCTGTATGGTAACCTATTAGTTGTATATGTAATATGTGATTCACCATATGGGTCTTGCTCAGTTTTGGAGGTTGTAGGGTAACATATTAGTTGTTAACTTCTAAGCCGTTTTTTTTTCGATTTTTGAAGACTCAGTTTTAAATACATTTATTGAAAATCACCTGAATTTACCTTGTATAACCCAGGGAAGTATACACAAGAGACCCTGTATTTACAATGATCTAACGCCCAGGGAAGTATACACAAGAGACCCTGTATTTACAATGATCCAACGTCCAGGGAAGCCGTTATGTCTCTGGTGGATAGTTGTCTTATTGGCAAATATCAATGACCACTTTTCTTATTTTTGTCATGATACCATATTTTGATCTTGTTTTAAAGAATCAAGCTACAACGTTATTTTTTTAATATATTTATTATGTACATTTCTCTACTTGTTTGTGACGTCTGTCAGAACAGGTCTAATTTTAAAGACTAAAAATGCTTAATAATGTCTAGGTCTAGATTGGAAAAAGAAAGACAATTACTTTTTCTGTATAATATAACATAATGGCAAACAATGGTTTCCAAATGATAAACCCAAATGATTGAGTGACGGTAGAAGGCATCATTGTCATAGAATGAACACCCACAGATGCCAAACCACATAGACTTATGATCATTGTCATAAGATGAACACCCACAGATGCCAAACCACATAGACTAAGGGAACATACCGCTATATCAATGAAAACTTTATTATATAAAAAAATGAGTAAAATCACATTGACTTTAATAGGTCTAAATATATTAAAGCGTAATTTGAATGACATAAGAAAACTTCATGCATTAATGTCAAACAGTACATGATTGCATTGCCATTGTTATATGCAGCACTTTTTGATTTAAATACACGAATAACATAACCATGATAATCCATTAGCAAAGTTTTTGTAAAAAGTTTTTTTAACAATCTGTACAATGTCGGTTAACCAACGTTTTCATTACGGTATACTATATAAAAATAGCTTATCCTGACTCGACACCAAGCTTACTTTGGCACTATAAAATATATTTAAAGTTAATGATAATATCCTTTGGATGTTATTTGAATTACGGAATGTGTTTAAATGCAATCCATTGTAATTACTTCCAGCAATTTTTACAGTTTTATTGAAAAAGAGAACTTTCACAGCGGAGACGATGTAATTTATTAGAAAGCTTGTCATGTAGATAAGTATTTCATGGTAAGAAAGGTGCTTTCTTCATAAATGCTGTCGACATATAGTTACGAAATATTAACTACTAGATATGTTATAAATAATCTGGCTATTATTGTATTCCATTTAGACACATTAAACTTGTAATTAACAGATAAAAATTAGGTGGTTATTATGTAAAAACATTCTTGGATTATTGCTTTAATTCCTGCTAAATTGGTTTGGCAGTTTTATTAACTTAAAAGTTGACTTAGTTTATGGCATCAACATAATTACATCTTTAGTATATTCAATGGGAAAAGAATTACTGAGGGACGGAAGTACCCTGTAACGTAGAGACGGAAGTACCCTGTAACTTAGGGACGGAAGTACCCTGTAACTTAGGGACGGAAGTATTCTGTAACTTAGGGACGGAAGTACCCTGTTACTTAGGGACGGAAGTACCCTGTTAATTAGGGACGGAAGTACCCTGTAACTTAGGGACGGAAGTACCCTGTAACTTAGGGACGGAAGTACCCTGTAACTTAGGGACGGAAGTACCCTGTTACTTAGGGACGGAAGTACCCTGTAACTTAGGGACGGAAGTACCCTGTTTCTTAGGGACGGAAGTACCCTGTAACTTAGGGACGGAAGTATCCTGTAACTTAGGGACGGAAGTACCCTATTACTTAGGGACGGAAGTACCCTGTTACTTAGGGACGGAAGTACCGTGTAACTTAGGGACGGTAGTACCCTGTAACTAAATATTTCATTGTTTTTTTTCAATTGCCAAACTAGACATTGACAAAATACTGAAATAAAATAATTACTGAAATATTTTCATTTTAAACTTATATTTAAAGCTTCAAAGCTAGATTTTAAAAAGTAATTAGTTATCTTTTATATATTATTCATGCAAAGAACCGTTTTTGTTCAATGACTCAAAATTCGTTCATTAGTATTAGTACTGTTAATGTCATTGTTGAGACATTATGAAACATTTACTGATATTGTTTATTGGCATTAAGTGTATAAATATGAATTATTTGTTAATTT
Source organism: Mytilus trossulus (assembly GCF_036588685.1). Classification (NCBI taxonomy): domain Eukaryota; kingdom Metazoa; phylum Mollusca; class Bivalvia; order Mytilida; family Mytilidae; genus Mytilus; species Mytilus trossulus. Next base: position 11,325,253 of record NC_086378.1, read on the forward strand.
TTCGTATACAACTTGTACTATTAGCTTCTATCTTTCCGTTTTTCTGAAGATTTATGTGCTGATATTTATTTCTCTATCTTAACTGTTATTTCATTGAAACTTGAATCGTTCACAAATAATTTCATGAGGTTTAAAATTTTGTTTATAGGGAATAAAACAGCAGGAAATGAAGTCTTTGACTTTGCATAAAATGTTTAAAACTTTGAATTTGTATTTGTAATAGAGCGGATTACTAGAGAATATTCTGGCGACGTTATCCAATCTAAATGAACGTTACAAACGATGTTGCATTAGAATAGAAAATATAGACTGGCAGTACGAAACGAACTTTAAATGATTTGATAGTAAAGTAGATTAATACAAAGAAAAACACTGCTGATAAATATCCTTGAATATTAAAAACAGAAAATTAGAAAAACACTAAAAACATGGAAAACATTTCTGATAAGACAATGTCCTTGAAGGTTTAAAAAATGTTGCGTATAATTTGTATTCTAAGATCATTAATAGTCCAATATCTGTTGACATCGTCATCCTATTATTCTATTAGTCTGGTAAAACTATAGTAAATTGATGAAAAAGGCAATGAACTGCATTCAAATTATTGTAAATTAAATAAAATACTTAGTAGAAAAACTTACGACACAACAGACTAGAATCTAAATTTTCATTGCTGTAAAACTAACCATAAAGTTCATTTATAAGGGTGAAAAGGGTGAAAACAACCATTGTTTAGTAGCTAAAAAACTAAGGTGAAAAGGGTGAAAACAACCATTGTTTAGTAGCTGTAAAACTAAGGTGAAAAGGGTGAAAACAACCATTGTTTAGTAGCTAAAAAACTAAGGTGAAAAGGGTGAAAACAACCATTGTTTAGTAGCTAAAAAACTAAGGTGAAAAGGGTGAAAACAACCATTGTTTAGTAGCTGTAAAACTAACCATAAAGATCATTTATAAGGGTGAAAAGGGGGAAAACAACCATTGTTTAGTAGCTAAAAAACTAAGGTGAAAAGGGTGAAAACAACCATTGTTTAGTAGCTAAAAAGCTAAGGTGAAAAGGGTGAAAAAAACCATTGTTTAGTAGCTAAAAAACTATGGTGAAAAGGGTGAAAACAACCATTGTTTAGTAGCTGTAAAACTAACCATAAAGATCATTTATAAGGTGAAAACAACCATTGTTTAGTAGCTGTAAAACTAACCATAAAGATCATTTATAAGGTGAAAACAACCATTGTTTAGTAGCTAAAAAAATAAAACGAAACAGTTGACATCCGTACTAGTTAGATTTGAATATAAAGTTAAATTGAAGTCCCAACAAATATATTTTGATCTATATTGTCAATGATTATGCTTGTGATTGTAGACTTTTAGTTTCCGGTGCTTTGACCCCAAGGACTAGGACTCTGGTATTTTAAGACTTTTGTTTTCTAGCAAAGAAACTAAAATGAACCAGGTGAAAAAAATCAATTGGTTAATTCTACGGGTTGTTACTCTAATTCCAGATGATGTTTTGCTTTAAAAAGTCGGGAATCTGACATTTATGCAATCTTAAAACTGAGAATGGAATTTGTTTTGGAATCGAACTGAGTTTGCATGTGTTTTTTTCGTTCTTAGTTTCAATATATTAACCACGCAAGGAATTTTTCAGTTAATGATACTAGTAGTTCTTTCTGTCAAAGATGTTGTTAAGTCTTTTTGTATTGTTGTATGTCGTTTCGTCGTTTTTTTTTTTCAACTCGTTGTCTTTTGATTTTATGAACACCATGGTTTGTTATTGGCATTTTCTGGTTTTTTTACAAAGTGAAATCAATCTATTATTTTTTTTTCGAATAAAGGTAATATAGTAGGTAAGCCTGGAATTTATTCTTCAGGCATGTTCTCCATATTGTAAGGCCAAAGAAGTTCAATAAAAAAAAAATCTAAAACTTTGAGGATGCAATAATTGTATAAAGGTGTACGCTATTTGAACATTTACATTATTGATCATAAAATTGATAAACTTCGTCATAATTCCAATCAATAAATAATAGAGATATAAAGCATGATGTTCAGATACGATGGATAAATTTTATGTTGAATAGTACTTTGTTTTTTTAAAACATTTCCTAATTTTTATTGAAACATGAAAAGAAAGAAAAAAATAATCGTGACAATACATTTTTTATTGAACGTATGGTTGTACCAAACTTCAATATCGGTGAGTTTACCGGTGTATTCGATAACTATCTCGTTAGAATTTGGTTTCAGAGATATGAGCCAAAAACTGCATTTGTGTGTATGAAGATTTTGTTTTATTAAAAATTACAAAAATACTGAACTTTGAGAAAAGAATCAAATTAAACGTTAATACATAAGAAAAGAACGCAAGTTAATGTTTACATTTTTTTTTAAGCTTTTATCAAAATCAGAAAATTATATTTTGCCATTTAACATTTACCGATAAATTTATTATTCATTAAAACATCAATGCGGAAATGTTCAGTGAATGTGTCAGACACAAATATTAACTTTCTGATATTTTTGGGATATCAATTATTTATTTAAAAATATCATTCTATGATTGTTTCCTTTCAAATGTAAATCTGAGCAGTCAGATGTTCATTTATAAAAACCATCTCAATGCGTTAGCACAGACCTGGCTGACATTTTTGACTTTGATTCCCCGATTTTAATTACATTTATGTCTCGGAAATGTAATTTTCGCTATTCTAATGCCATATTATCTGATAACATGCTTGGAGAAGCTGACATGAATCTAATGCCCTAAAATTGACATTAGAATAGATAAAGAAAATCTAGAGGTGAGAAAGCACTATTGAATTAAAGGATTTAATCATGCTGTAATTGAAGATAGCTAGACTCTCAAGTTCCAAGAGCAGGTTTTCTAGAGGTCTTCAATTTATTTTATCGTGATCACATAACATAAGATCGGTAGAACTTTAGTAAATCTTCCCTATTTGTTTAGAAATCAATTCAACTTACTATCTTCAATAAAAACAAGAAATGCACATTTTAGATCGATATCAATGGAAAGGATAAAAGATTAGAGTGCAGTGTATTTTAATCAAATAGAAAACAGATACTTCTCTCGACAAGAGACGGAAAGATTACTTATTCTATATATCTAATTTTTATTTCCAAACTTTAACACCATGAAGATTGAAGATAATAAATATACAAGCCGAAACTATATATCCAAGACAACAACATATTAGAAAAAATCATTAAAACCTAAAACCAAAGACAGGATAAATAGAACACTTCCGTGTTAAAATGTAAAGCGAGAAACACAACTTATGAACGACGAAAACAGGTTGGGAGTGTATCCACTTAATAGAATGCATTCATGTCCATATGTGAAGCAGGTAAAACACGATGAAAACAGAATGGGAATGTGTCCACTTAATAGAACACAAACATGGCGATATTTGTGAAACAGGTAACACGCGTCGAAAACAGGTTGGGAGTGTATCCACTTTATTGAACGCATTCATGGCAATATGTGAAGCAGGTAACACACAATGAAAACAGGATGGGAATGTGTCCACTTAAACAGAACAAATCCATGATGATGGTATTATGTAAAGAAGGTACCAAACGAAAGAACGACGAAAACAGGTTGAGAATGTATCCACTTAAACAATACACATCATTGGTGATATGTGAAGCAGATTACAAAAGTTGAAAAAAGGGTGGGAATATGTCCTCGGAAGCAATACATATCATTGGTGATATGTGAAGCAGATTACAAAAGTTGAAAAAAGGGTGGGAATATGTCCTCGGAAGCAATACACATCATTGGTGATATGTGAAGCAGATTACAAAAGTTGAAAAAAGGGTGGGAATATGTCCTCGGAAGCAATACATATCATTGGTGATATGTGAAGCAGATTACAAAAGTTGAAAAAAGGGTGGGAATATGTCCTCGGAAGCAATACACATCATTGGTGATATGTGAAGCAGATTACAAAAGTTGAAAAAGGGTGGGAATATGTCCTCGGAAGCAATACACATCATTGGTGATATGTGAAGCAGAATACAAAAGTTGAAAAAGGGTGGGAATATGTCCTCGGAAGCAATACACATCATTAGTGATATGTGAAGCAGGTAACTAACATGTAGACGACGAAAACAGAATGGGAATGAAACATGTGCATGTTAATATGTCAGGCAGGTAACAAAGTAATAAACAACTAAAAGAGAGAATGTTCCCACTTAAACAGAACACATCCAACAAACGAGTAAAATAACAAAACTGAGTAGGAATGTGTCCACATCTATAGAACACATCCATGGCGATATGTGAAGCAGAAAACGAACGAGTAAAATAACAAAACTGAGTAGGAATGTGTCCACATCTATAGAACACATCCATGGCGATATGTGAAGCAGAAAACGAACGAGTAAAATAACAAAACTGAGTAGGAATGTGTCCACATCTATAGAACACATCCATGGCGATATGTGAAGCAGAAAACGAACGAGTAAAATAACAAAACTGAGTAGGAATGTGTCCACATCTATAGAACACATCCATGGCGATATGTGAAGCAGAAAACGAACGAGAAAAATAACAAAACTGAGTAGGAATGTGTCCACATCTATAGAACACATCCATGGCGATATGTGAAGCAGATAACAAACGAGTTAAATAACAAAACTGAGTAGGAATGTGTCCACATCTATAGAACACATCCATGGCGATATGTGAAGCAGATAACAAACGAGTAAAATAACAAAACTGAGTAGGAATATGTCCACATCTATAGAACACATCCATGGCGATATGTGAAGCAGATAACAAACGAGTTAAATAACAAAACTGAGTAGGAATATGTCCACATCTATAGAACACATCCATGGCGATATGTGAAGCAGATAACAAACGAGTTAAATAACAAAACTGAGTAGGAATGTGTCCACATCTATAGAACACATCAGTGGCGATATGTGAAGCAGATAACAAACGAGTTAAATAACAAAACTGAGTAGGAATGTGTCCGCATCTATAGAACACATCCATGGCGATATGTGAAGCAGATAACAAACGAGAAAAATAACAAAACTGAGTAGGAATGTGTCCACATGTATAGAACACATCAGTGGCGATATGTGAAGCAGATAACAAACGAGAAAAATAACAGAACTTAGTAGGAATGTGTCCACATCTATAGAACACATCAGTGGTATATTTGAAGCAGATAACAAACGAGTTAAATAATAAAACTGAGTAGGAATGTGTCCATATCTATAGAACACATCAGTGGCGATATGTGAAGCAGATAACAAACGAGTTAAATAACAAAACTGAGTAGGAATGTGTCCACATCTATAGAACACATCAGTGGTATATGTGAAGCAGATAACAAACGAGTTAAATAACAAAACTGAGTGGAATGTGTCCACATCTATAGAACACATCATTTGCGATATGTGAAGCAGATAACAAACGAGAAAAATAACAAAACTGAGTAGGGGTGTGTCCACATCTATAGAATACATCAGTGGTATATGTGAAGCAGATAACAAACGAGTTCATAATACAGATATAGAACGAGGTCTGGACTCTGTCTGACCATCAGAACATACTAGTTAACATTTTTGTATAGGTTGTAGACGAATCATTGAACGCTAATAGTCATACTACTGAACTTAACAAATTATTTGACTTAGAGGTTTCAATAGACTCAGTCGTTATAATTTACAACTTGAAATTGAAGAAAAATTTCAGTAGCCAATTTATTATTCGGTCCAGCTCTGAGGTCTTTTTTATTTGCATTACTTATTCAGTCTCAACTGAACATAATTGTAAAATCCAGTTATAGAAGTAAAGCAATAGATTTGCTTATTTTGAGCTACAGTAATATCCGTTTGCCGCCATATTCGTGATCAACATGCTCAAATGCCTTTGTAAATCAACAAATTGAACTTTCTAAATAAACTCGTATGAAATTTTCTGAGCAAAAATGTAGGAAGCTAAATAATGTATAAATACATAAAAAAGCAATATTATCAAAGGGTTGTCACAACGTTAAAACCTTTAATATTACAGATAGCTTCTATTCCCTTTTATCAAAATTTTCATTGATGTATATGAAACATATATATTTCCATTGAATAATGTATCCAATGCTCATGTGTACATCAATTTTTTATTTAGCAGTTTGTTCTGAGTTTTTGTTGCTGTTTGTTTATGTATTAATGCTATATCTGATTAATGTCTTGAAAAACGATAAATCTAACCAGAAATGAAGTTTATTTTCATTTTATTATAATATAATATGATCGCAAACCAGATAAAATTCTATAATAGCATCATTATTTAGTTTCTACAGTTGTTGAAATAGTATCATTTTTTAAAATTTAGAAGTACATTATATTTATGGATTTCGTTCATGCTGAAGACGAAATCGAGTTATAACAAAAAGGTCGAAAGTATTTTTCGGGTGCAGAATACATAAAATTCAATATGACTAATATATATGTAGATTTTGTGAATTGTAATTATCTATGGCTATAAGGTCGGACTTCTCCTACACTTAAAATGTCATATAACTTTATATCAATTGGTCAATCCGTGCAGCGGTCATCTTATGTGGTCAAATCATTTGTTTTTCACTGTCAGTTATATATAGATTTCCACTAGTAGGATTGACATTTTTCGAATACTGCTGATAGGTTTTTTTTTATCTTTGGATATATCAGTAAAACCCAGGTCAACTAGAAATAAAGATAATTGGTAAGATTTTGGATACGATTGAAATGTACATCTGCGTATCTGTCAAAAAGCATTCACACATGCAGAGTAATTATTTTTTTCTCATAATATAATACAACAGTGTCCATCGCTTAGAGATTGCATATAAAAACCAATTCTTATTTATGATGATAGATCTGTGGTGATTTGTTCTGTCAATGAGAACGTTTTGAGATCCTTTCAATGCAGTGTAGGTAGATTGGAATTTATGGCGGGAATTCAGTAGGGACAATCAAAGATGCATCTTGATTTGTTTCATCATCTGGTAAAAAGTTTAAGGCATATCTTCATTTATTGTTCACTTATTTAACGCATGAAGAAACATGTATGCTAAACACGAATTTTAATAGTTTATTTCATTGTAACAGTCCGCTGCTGTAGTGCATAAAAGGCACAGGCTCATCTTGACCTACACAGCAGTGAAATGTATAATGTACTCTGAACCCATTTATGTCTGGACTTTAGAAGCTTTCTAACGAAATGACTCTTTGTCGATTAAATGCAACATGCAAGTAGAAAGATCATATATCAAAATGTCCAGATATAGGTTAAAAGATATGTTAATCGAATACACCATGGAAAGTGAGGCACGACTTGTCTCATGACAACAGGTTCTGGTGATGACAATTTGAAATAATTTTTGAAAGCTGAAATCTTAATTTTAAGACCAAGTCCAAACAGATTTTCTTTTAAACGGCAAGAGACCGAACTGATGAGTTTATGTACAAAACACAAGAAACTCCACTTAACGAGATCTTAATAGTAAAATCGCTGTATCTAATTTACTGAAAGGGTAATTGATAAGGAATTAGAGAAAGTTTATATACAAAGAGTCATATTTTACCTGATTGACAGACAATATTGTCCGAAATTTACAAAAATGAGCAGATCTACACAGCCGACAAAACATTCTAGAGAAAACTTTAAAATCGAATACGAACCCAACAGCTCAAAGCTAAAAGCAGGCGTTTTTTTTAAAGGCCACTTCTCATTAAATAGTTTCTTAGTATATTATAATAACAATCACTGTCACTGAGTTTCAAATACACATTCTCATTTAGTCCATCTTAACAAAGAATTATGTAATGCAGTAGTTCAGGAATATTTTCTTGAGTAGTATACTGGTTGAACACCAGGAGAACATTTGTAAAGAAAGCATATACAACCACGTTCTTAAAATTATCACACAAATATCAAAGTAGATATGCAACCAGTGAAGACGTTCTTAAAATTAGCACACAACTATCAAAGTACATATACACAACACTTAGTTTTCATGTATAGAATACTTGCTGATTTCGCTGCAACTTTTTCGCACAAATAATATTTGAGATTAAGTTCTGGCTCGGATTTTTATTTGGCACCTGTTGTAACGTCATTAGTTATTGTTAACGTTAAAGAATGTGCAGCCTCACTTATGATGGCATGACTGTTAGCTTATATGCAATCCAGTTTGCGATGACCATGACGTTCATTGTAACAGATTTAGAACGTTATTGAATGAACTATTTTTAAATGAACTTCAACTTTTTGCGGACGAAAAATGTATACAGGGGGATAATTGTGAGGCAGGTTTGCAGTTTATGTCATAATTTGCAGAATGTGTCATGTTATAGTTATTAAAATCTTGATTATAATTTAGATAGGAAAAAACTATAAAAGAAAATGTGGAATGAACCAAAAATTGTCTTACATGGAACATTTTGTAATTTAGTTGTCCTATGCCTTAAGACTAAGCTCGTCGGGTGTTTCGATTATATGTTGTGTTGAGAAGTAATAAAATTGATATTCAAGACACATTGAATGCATGGTTATTTTTTTCCGTAGTGAATCTAAAAAATGTTCTTCAGAACACAATTTTATTGAGAAAACTGCTAATGGACGACGAATTATACTTTTAACGTCACAAACGTTGAATAATTCCAATTATTTATACTATTTATACAATTTCACTACCCTTATATCATACTTGCATCACTTTTGCATATATATATATATATATATAGTTTCCCCTTACTGAATGGAAATTGAAACATTTGCCACTAAACGTTAACGCAAATAACAACCAAACAATTAAAGGAGATTGCATTAATTGACAGCACATTTGTAAAAAAAAAATACACTTTAAGTGAAAATATTTTTAACGTGAAATGTCTTTCCATTTGTTTTTATTTTATTTACATTGTTAGTCAAATGATTAGAGAAAAGGAAATTCATTTCAAAACCTTAATGTTTCATTATTGAATTATTTATGGTGTAAATTGAAATTTTAACGAAACTTTAGGAGAATCTAATTTAGAATCATCAGGCTAGTTTACCGAACACATTTACATAATGAATGAAATGTACGAAAACTGTCAATCATAAGATTCATTCAATATAGCAGTTTATTATCACCATTCATATTTGATTACAGTTAGTTTTAATTTGACGGAAAAATGTCCTTTTGCATAATGAAGGGGAAATAATAAAGTTATATAAACTGTTGAAGAATTATATAAGTTTGTTAAAAAAGAAAATAAAGATATTTCCAGTTGTAAACCACCTACAAACGTTCAACTGGAGTGTCATTCTTTTTGTTGATGTAAATATAAAAAAGTGCACATGACCTTGATGATGGTCATTGGATGCAATTAATTTGCCTTGGAATACGTTAACCTTTGTATTGGTTAATAGAAGGTGTAATCTCTCCACGAAGGAAACACGAAGGATCGATTTAATTGATCTACTTTAAAAGTCATATGTATTGGCGCTAAATATTATATACATCTTGTATTTTAAATGGCTATATTGATTTACAAATTAAAAATTGTACATTATTAGATTGGTAAATATACAAGTTTGTTTTCCTCAATTTTTTTCATAAGTTTGGACTCCTGAAAATGAGCATGGCTTTACAACAAGAAAAAAAAACGCATATAGGATAAGGCTTATAGTCCTGCACGTCAGACGTCCGTTTCGTATGAAAAGGTTCATCAGTGACGCTAGAATCAACAAGAATGTGTCCAAAGTACACAGATGCCCCACTGGCACTATCATTTTCCATGTTCCATGGACCGTGAAATTGGGTCAAAAATCTAATTTGGCTTTAAAATTAAAAAGGTCATAGTCATAAGCATCAAGTGTACTAAGTTTCAAGTGGATTGGATTTCATCTTCATCAAAAACAACCTTGACCAAAACCTTAACCTGAAACTCCCATTTTCATTTTCTATGTTCAGTGGACCGTAAAATTGGGGTCAAAAGTCTAATTTGGATTTAAAATTAGAAAAATCATATCATAAGCAACAAGTGTACAAAGTTTCAAGTTGATTGGACTTCAGCTTCATCAAATACTACCTTGACCAAAAACTTTAACCTGCGGACGAACGGACGGACGGACGGACGGACGGACGGACGGACGAACAAACGAACGAACGAACGGAGCCACAGAACAGAAAACATAATGCCCCTCTACTATCGTGGGTGGGGCATAAAAAAACGCCAAATAAATTCGAAGATGAAGAGGACCAAAAATTCCTAAAGGTTTTACCAAATGCAGCTCAGGTAATCTGGATAATGTTTTTAATATAATTTATGAGATTGGTTAGTACTTGCTTAACGTCTAAACGACATACAATAGGATAGGAGTAAATGGAATTGCAATTATAAAAGTATATGCGATACTTTCACAAAGATTATGAATTTACCGAGAACGGGACCATTGTGCCTTTGTAGATGACACTTTTCTATCAATATTGTTATAAAACTATTCTTCAAGGGGAAGTAAACAGTGTGATATAAGGCAGTACAAAGATATTTTTATGTTAGATTACAATCAAGCGTACATGTTCCATGTAATTGGCTATTTTTACAAGTATTTCATCCTATAAAATGTACTTGAAAACTAATCTCCATCGACTAATGACTATATCTTTTATTAGTTAACATCTGTCGATATAAGTTCTAAGTTGATATGGAAATAAGGACGTGTGCTCTTTACATGTTGTCAATGATACTACGAAAGGTTTTTAATGTTTTATTAACTAATTTCTTGTTTCCTGTTGACTTCTGACCATGACCTTAGTGTTTTATCGATAAAAAAATAATGTGTTACCTTTCAATATTGTAAGAACACTTGATCTTTTCATTAAGGAGAATAGGAAATATCAGTTCAATATAGTATTTCTATCTAGCATTTCTTAAGATGGCGGAATATAGCGATTAGAGATCCCGTCCCTCCGTCCGTCTGTTCGTTCGTTCGCTTGCTCGTTGTCCCTCGGTCCCTCAACCTTAAAATTCCAATTGCTACGTAACCACGTGACATATATATATGAAAATGTCAATAACTCTTACTCTTATTTTGTTCTTTTTGTTCATATTATTTCACCGAAATCGAAACCATCGTTAAGTTTACTTTTGTGTGTATTTGATACGAATTTCGACATACACTTGTACATGTATATGCACACTATTCTATACATGTGTATCCGATTATTATACACCCATAATTTTAATCCAAAGAAACATTATCAGAATCACTACCATTTAGATTTGTATTTCATTGTCCCATTCAGTTGTGTTTATTCTTAAACTTTGGTGGGGTTTCCATTACCAAGACAAGGACTTTACAAATAGCGGAGTACCATTTCGTATAGCCTCTAGTTTTTTCTAGGACTTTTTTTTTGTGCTTATAGAATGAATAATTGTTTCATCGTTTTGAGTATGACTGCTCAGAGGTGATTTAATTCTGGTTTACATGCAACCTCTCTCGTCTCAAGACTTTCTAAGTGAAATTACCATTCAAAGTAAAATTGATAATGTAACTCTTTAAAATTGATACAAGTTATTTTTGAAATCCAACGCACACTCCTTGTAAAACGACGGTTTTCAATTACAGAAAATGCAAATTGAAGCACTCAAATATGTAGAACAAAGCTTCATTAGAATAAATTGAAATACATTATTGAGTAATAATAGTGAAATAAGATATAAAAAACATTTGAAAACGAAACTATCTTTTTTAAAAACAATTCTAAACACATCGATATTAATGTTTCAATTTATTCCACATAATGTATAATTAATATAATTAAATTGGCATTAGACAACTGTGTAACGCAAACAGACTTTGAATCATATCGTTGAATTGGATTGTCAGTTGGGCTGTGTTTCAAGTCATTCAACTATAATCCAAACCTCCAATCAAATGTATTGTGGTTTTCTTTAATTTTTATTAAAATAGTGGCAAAGTCTTGAAGCAATAAAACAGCATAGGCGGAATTGATTTAGCGCGAGAGGCTGTTAATCTAAGAATTAGTTCAAATATAGCCGACAAGTGTATTAAAAAGTAATCGAGGTATGATAGCCATAGGTCAACAGATGCGGGAAAACATCTGTTTTTATTATGATGACCACGATATTACATTCTTGTGAGAGATGTGGATTTATATCATTCGAGTAGAAATAAAAAAAAACTCATTTAAATATTACTTTAAACACAATTAATATATTTCATGTTGTGTTGATAAACCATTTAAACTCGACATATACATTTTCTATTGTTGTCTATTACAAAGATGGCCATATAAGACTTAAGGTCTTTTTATGAAAGAAAAAAAACAATCATAAGAACCCTAAATTCAAGTCGATTCGTTATAAGGAACATAGTTTTTACTATCAACTTTCCTGCAGACCAAAGCAAAAAAATCACTATGAAAAACAATCATAAGAATCTGAATTCACAACGACCCGTTATTAGGAATATACTTTTTACTACTGACTGTCTGGCAATTGAATACAAAAGCAAAAAAACTCACATTAAGGTATTCTATAAAAATATAAAAACAGTCATACGAAACCTAAATCATGAACGATTCGTTAAGGAAATATAGTTTTTACTACAGACTCTTATTGCAATTGAATACAAAAACAGAACATTCTGCGGTTTTATGAAATCATCACAGCCAGACAACGCGACTGTTATTTTAACCAAACTTTTATTATTACGAAGCAACTGTTTATCTTAGATTGTTTTGTTTGATGTAATAGTTTTATGTACTTTAAATCGTAATGTTTTGTGAAACTAGTCAAAACTCCTTGCGTCTTTATAAGTAAATGCACAGAAATTAATTTTCTCAATCGCTATCAGAAGCATTTCGTCTTTATCATAGGCAGGCGCATTAAACAGATGAAACCTAACAGTTGCAGCTGTGTGCACTGGGCAATTGTAGCGCGAAAGATAAATGGTATTTTCTAAAAAAAATCTTCACCCATATTTTTCATCTAGATACTTACTATCACTTTGTTTTTAATATGTATTTGATTTTAAGAGGTCAAACCGAAAACAATGTCAATATATGGTAATTTCTTACTTGAGTTTACGTCTCGGTAAGATTTTACTTTTAATAAGTAGTATTAATACTATGTTAAACATATATTTGACATTGCATGACTGAATAAATAGAATTTCTTTCAAATTAAGTTCAGTTTTTGTTCTTTATGGTAGATTTGTCTTAAGTAGTATGATAATGACCTTTCAGTATCCTTATTCATAAAAAAGGTCCGTCAAATCGTATTAAAGATTTCACTTAATTTATGAATATAATAAATATAAATATGTGTTTACCAGTAATTTTTGTGAGTTGCAGATGTTGTTTTTCATTCAATACTCAGTTATTGTTTGTTCATAAGATTTTCTAAAAGTAGATGTTTTTTAGTAATAGTAAGATATATGTTGTCAAGTACTGCATTTACTAGTTCCAATATAATTCAAAATAGTTTGTCACTTACTTGTATAATAATAAATATTTGGTATGCTGATACCTTGTTAAATATAAACAATAATCTCTATAAAAACGAGAACAACTTGAGATTTACAAGTCACAATTATTTAGGAGCCATACAAAAAAAAATCCTATTTACATCAAGTTACGATGTAATATAAAGGTATGATTATTTGTTTTTATTTGATAATTGTGCTTTACAAAGTTGTGTATCCCATTCTAAAATTAAAAAGTAATTAGATCAAATTTGATAAAAAAAGAAAAAGCTGTAACTTACCTTGACTAAACTAATTTGAAGCTATCCTAAGTTTTAATTCAACAGACGACAACATTTCACGTGCAGCAATTATCTGCTGCTACCTGTCGGAAAGTAAACATCTCCGTTTCTGTAGCAAGTTGTCTTTGATATTGATTCGTAGTAGATAATAAGTCCCACCTAACACAGCGAGAGCTACATGCTAAAGTTTTCACTCGAGTTGTTCTCAATTCCCAATGAAGACCTCATCAATATGTTAGTTGTATGAACTAGAGGCCGATTAATGATATCGAGTGTAAAACAAATAATAGATACTGGGTGATGCACATTACGATCTGTATAATATGTAACAGTCTGCAAAACAAAAACGAAGAAGAAAAAAATATCATAAATAGGCTTCATTTATTTTTACGACATTAAGATTGACGACCTTTCTAAGGGTAATACATTAAATTTAGGTAAATATACAACTGTATTATTGAATAATTGAGAATAATAATGTTGAAACTAATTATATGTAATGTTTTGAAAATATAATAAACTAGTTTGGGTTAATAGCAATTAAATTCATCGTCAACCAAGTGTATTTTTTTCTTTTTCATTTTATTTTGGAAAATGTCAGTAAAAATACAACTGCCAGAATCTAATGGGCAGCCATTTCAATCATGCCAAATGGTTCAAAGTGTTTAATCTTGAATATTATTCCACAGAGAGTTGGAATTATACCAGCAATAATTAATCAAAATCAACCTCATTCAAATTATGACAGGAAAATTGTTAATGATAAATGTAAAGGGGAAATTGGAACTGCTTTTATTAAACTAAATTTTAGGTTAATAATGCTTTTATTTTTAGCTCATCGGACCGGAAGTGTCAAGTGAGCTATTTTAATAACTTAGTGTTCGGGGTCTGTTGACGTTTACAAAAGTGTTTTTCTGACTATTATGAAAGAACATTTTTTACTTTTATGAATATATCGTCGTGTCATATGTTTTCGTATGTCATATGTTTTCGTATCAACCACATTTCGTCGGTTTCGGCTGCATACGCGTACATTGTGGCGTGTTTTTCGGTTTCTATATTTAGAACAACAACACCACTACAACTTGACATATTTAAAACATATTCAACGTCGCTTTTTAAAGACGTTAGAACAAATTAAATAAAACTGACCTATTTAGCCATTTTTATTTAATGTCAAAAATATGCATCACTAGAATAACTATAGAAAAAAATTCTGAAGGGTTAAAATAAAGTCCAGATATGATTTTTGCAAGTCAGATACCGGATCTTCAAGACATATGACTGTCATGTGTTTTTTGGACCGTTTTAATTACAAACCAGCGAGTTAAAATTAGTAGGGTTCTTATATAAAATGGTTGTTCAAAATCTAATTATTCAATATTTCATTTATAATTTTTTTGTATACATCCTTGATTCATGAAGATGAAACCGTCTTGACTTTTTATATTTAATCCCAAATTTTGAAAACTGCATTTTATTTTAGAAAAAATAATGTATTTTGTACAAACCAGGTGCCAATCTGAAATTAATCAAAATCTTAAAATTTCAGCACACAATTTACCAACCTAAAACTATTTACTAGTAATGTTTAGTACTGAAAAGTATTTATTTACTTTTTTTTATGATTCAAGCGATCATTAGAGCCACGACTTTAGAAAATATTAATTTTCGGATTTTGTAGTCATTTCCTGTCCGTGTACTGATCCAATTTTTATTTCATACGAAAACATATGACGCCGTTTTTTTGACATACAAAAATTGCAAAGTAATCGGAAACAGTAAAAAATCGTAGTAAGCATTGAAAAAAAATCTAGATACCTTAAATCAATCTACAGGACATGCTTTTTAAATTTGAGTAAACACCGGAATAAAAACTCAACAGTGAAAACTGTAAGCAGTGAAAATTGTTATTAGTACGAAAACACATTACACGATGATACATATGATAATTTTTTTATGATGTTTTACATAAAACTGTCATAACTTCGAAAACCTAAAATGATCAACATGACCATATCTACAAATACGTCAATATGAGAAAATCTAGTTGTAAGACAACATAGTCGAAATCATCACTGAGGTAATTTAAAACATAACGTCAATTGTCAGCCAATTACTATAAGGAACTGCTGACGATTTTTTGCCAATTTTGTTTCTCTAACGATGAATTTTACCGTTTTATGCATTTTTTTTAGGAAAAAGGGGGGGGGGGGGGGATTTTAGTTGATCTAGAAAAAAAATGTAGACGGCAAAAATAAACATCAAGACAAATAGGAGAACATAGCACACAATCTCAGTTGACATTTTATAGGAGTTATTGACCTTAACTCGATTCCCCCTTTATTGTGATATTTTGGGCAACAACTATAGTAGGTAGATAGCAAATGTAAGTTATAGTTGAAAATGCGTGTAGATCTTTTATATAGATGGCTACAGATTTTTCTTGTTTTAATTTCAATGAAATCAGATCAAATTACTAAAACAGAAAAAAAGGGAAGAAGAAATAATTTCCTATAACAAACTAAATACTATTTATTATAAATCGAAACTTAATTGATTTAGTAGATTCATTTCTGAAACAAGGATAAAAGGAAAGATATATGTGTGAAGTTTCTTTTTTTTATGTTATGTAGAACAACCACAGAATACATCAATGAAGTTTTGATATGAGATGATATATAGCGTACAAAAAAACGTTATGAGCCTCTTAGTTGATGCGAATCATATATAAATAATCGTATATTATCTTTTTTTGTATGTTTTAAATAGTTCATAATCAGGTCTAATTAACATTGCAACATATAAATGTAAAGTATCTTAATTTTTATGTACAACAAAATATATACGACCTGACAGTAGTAGGACAAGCTATAAAGATACACCTCCATGAATGAAGTTTTATTACGTAATGTAAGTGGTCTACTCAGCATCATAACTTTTGTTTTTGTCATTTATCTTTAACCTCATTGCAAAGATCATATTTTAATGATCTAGTTTTTATAATATCTTATATCACGTGGTTATAAAAGCGTGCCATGATGCAATAGAAACACCTTATTAGTCATTTACATCTGAGCCCCTGTTTCTCATATCTTTTTTTAAATTTTAATAGCATCTAGCTCCAAGCACAAACCAACCGTCGGAAGTACTGTAACACTGCACGCCGTGGCGTGGTGCGAAAATATATAAAATGCTCTGTGCAATTCAGCTTCCAATAAAATGCAGTTGTTTAAAAAAAAAAAAAAAAAAAAAAGAGTCCCGGATCCAATACAACTAACCTTGAATCTATAGCAGGGCCAATACAGAAACAGCCAGTTCATTACACTTTGATTAAAGGACTTGAATCTATAGCAGGGCCAATACAGAAACAGCCAGTTCATTACACTTTTATTAAAGGATTTATATTCTTCATTTAAACTAAACAACTTATTTTGAAGTTGAAGAAGATACTAAAATTCGTATCTGAACTCGTCTTTTCGCATTCACGATTAATCGGCAGTCGTAATCGCAACGGTTGAGCAATGTTTCCGTTTCAAGTCGTTACAAAACACCGAAAGTCCCGTATAAGCCCATGGGAAAATACGGTGTTCAATACGACATTTTCAGTATTGGACTCCGTATTGGCCCTGTCCGAAAACCAATTTTAACTCCGAATTAATATCAGTAGGACAATGTCACCGTTATTGCGCAGGCTGATTTATCCGTATTATGGCTGATTTTCTCATACCATTTAATGGATGAAATGTTGTACACTTTTTTCTATGTATTTCATAGGCTATATAATTTAAGAATGCACCAAACAGTCAAAATATCGCAGTAAACACAATAAGAACCGCTAAAATAAAAATAATAATACCACCTTCGTTAGTCCAAAACGCTTTTCTGTATTTAGCTTAAACAGGAACGCTAAAATACAAACATTTGAAAGCTCAGCTTTTAATTTCATCAATGGAGGCCATTTGATGACATTCAGTTGGCACTGTTGCTTTTTGTCATTGGTACTCCGGTGGATAGTTGTCTCAGTGACAATCATACCACATCCTTGTATATAGCTTTAAATCCATAACTTAAATGCATCAGAGAATTAGTAATTTACTGATTGGTATGCTATTCTCAATTGCGTGTGAAATGATTTCCTTTATTGATTCTGATTTTTATTGTTGTTTCAAAAACAATTGTATGGTCTAATGCTTAAGCTTTACATGATTATACATTTCAATTTTTATTGCAAAACATGGAAAGACACTTTTCCTAGAAATTGAAAGGTCAAATATTATCGTTTTTCTGTGAGTTTTGTATAAATAGTTGTGACGATATGTAAAAAACCGAATGCTGTTTACGCTTTTGAAAAATTTAATATTCAAAATTTTAACTTTTTATTATAACGTAACAGTTTTTTTTTATTTGTCTCGAGACAAAGGTATTACTATCCAGCAGAGGCTTCGATTTCAACTCTATGAACACATCTTTATAAATTATCATATTTCACAAGGTAGAAGACCTGGATGTTGCATACCTTGTATGCAAATACTTTATGTTACGACGTTGCTGTCTGTCATATTTGAAATTCCTTGACCTCATGTTCATGGTTCAGTGGCTGCTTGGAAACACATTTCGTTTTTGTCTGTGCATTTGTCACTTATTATGAGTAAGATGATACGTTCCTTAACGTCTCAATGTCCCTGAGAAACGGTTCACCTGACCTAGACCTCATTTCATTTATCAGTGACATGGTTGACATTACATGATTAGGTCCGTTTTTCAGATACACTTAGCAATAGGTCAACTATATGTGGTGTATAGAATGATTCTAAGGGTGAATCTGGCAGTTTAAATGTGACCTTGATGCGTTTGTCATGGTTCAATGAATAATGGTAAGTTTTTGTGTTATGATCGGTTTGTCAAGTAATATTTAAAAAAAAGTAGAACTATTATATGTGGTGTTTGAAATGACTGTAAGGATGACATGACCTTCACCTCTCTTTCGTGGTTTGTTGTTCAATGTTAAATGTTTGGGGTTTGGTCGTTTTTCCAGCACTATAAGCAAAAGGTCAACTTTATTTGGTGTATTGAATGATTGTTAAATGTTCATGTCTGTTGGTCAGGGGTTATCTGAACTTGACCTCATTTTCATGGATCTTTAAAAAACAAACTTTATGTGATTTAGTCGAAAAACCTGTTATCTTACAGACTTCCATCACAAATCATAGTCAGTAAATCAGGCGATACATTCCAGCATGTGCACTCTTGTTTTACTGTTATTGGGGGATAGTTAATTGATTTGTATTTAACTTTATGATGGGTGACATTTGCATCTTGTTTTAAATTCTAACAGAAGAAGACTTGGCATTGATAAAAGGTATATGCGGCCCTTTATTTAATTCCTTCGTTTTTTTCCGAGTGGATGAAGAACGTAGGCGCCAAAGACATTACTTGATTCTTACAGTTAAGTTTTTGGATTACTTATCTAAATGGTAATGTTTGCAATGTTTGTTTGAAAGATGATTTTGATAACATTAATGAGTGCGTAACTATCGAGTGACACATCTGCAAAATTATGCAATAAAGGCTCCCGTTGGACCATATATATAGAAGTTACATTTTATCTATTATGAAATTACATTTTAAAGCTAAACTGGGAAAATTTTTAAAAAAATGCGGATCTAAATATATATTTTTTTTTTCTCAACAAACCAAATTACATTGTAATAGAAATGAGGAATATGTTTTATGAAAGACTGCAGAGACCATGCGAGTAATTATAAGTGAACCTTATGCAATTTAGTTTAAGAGTTATTAATGATGAAAATAGTAACTATTGCAGCTTCTAAGTTTTCGAGAATTGTAAATCAATTGGTAGGAGAATTGTATCGATTTCTAGTGAATGATATATCGATTGATTGTGAATTATTTATATCGATTGATAGTTAATTGTATATCGATTGATTGTGAATTATTTATCGATTTATAGTGAATTATATATCGATTGATAGTGAGTTATATATCGATTGTTTGTGAATTATTTATCGATTTACAGTGAATTTTATATCGATCGATTGTGATTTTTCTTTATCGATTTATAGTGAATTATTTATCGACTTATAGTGAAATATTTCTACATTTAATTTATAATGAACTGTATATCTATTGAAAGTGAATTATTTATGAATTATTTATTGATTAATTGTGAATTATTTATCGATTTATAGTGAATTACATATCGATTGATAGTGAATTATTTATCGATTTATTGGGAATTATTTGTCGATTTATAGTGAATTATATATCAATTTATAGTGAATTATATTATCGATTGATTGTGATTTACAGATCGATGAACAGTAAATTATTATAGATAGATTGATTGTCGTCTGAAAAAACCCCGTCTAGATGAGTGTTTAATGCACATACATAACTAATACAAATTCCAGAATAATAAATGCGATACATTTATTTTTTTATTAAAAGACGATACAAAGTACTCGACCTGATGTGCCCTCATGATATCCATACTTCTAAATTATAATCTGACATTGTTGTGAAAACAATGCAAGGTTAACCACGTTATTTTGGTTGTGTTTTTACGACAGTGCCAAGAGATGTCAGAAAACCATCAACTGTTACCACACTGGTACCTCACTAGGTCCCTGCATGCCTTTATCACATGTACAATTTGGTTCTTAAAATGAATGGTATGATTTTTCTCTTTACTTTTAAGAAACATCAGTTATTGAATTACAGTAATAGAATCGAAGCCAGAAATCATTGATACAAACAAACTGAGCTTGTTATTTATTGTTACAACAGGGGTATCTACATCATTAGTCAATTATTACTGTTATGCTGTTTTGAAAGAAAACTGGCACTTGTTTAGCGCAGTGGGTAATTGGAAGTTAATTGTTTAATTTACGACTATAGACCGAATTATTACCTTGTAGGCGGTCTTTATGAGTATTATTGTTTCATTATTAGAAATTATTTCTTATGTATATTCTGTTTTCTGTATGTTTTCTCAACTCCCAAAATAAGTCGGGGACATCCTCAATTTAATTCAATGTAATGTTTGATTCAAGTCTCATCTATCAATTACACATCAGACAACATAGCATTAATAGATGTAAAATAAAGGTATGAAATAAAGAGCCATTATGCAAAAATTATGTATAGATTCCACAACTGCAACAAGTGTATTACGATATTTCTCCGCTCGAGACAGTTAAATTTTAATATTTAAAGCGCGAGGCTTGCCGAGCTTTTTAAAAAGTTAAAAAAAATTAACTGTTGAGAGGGGAGAAATATCGTGATACACGAGCTACAGTGGTGGAATCTGTTTCTTTTATGATTTTTATCCTTCCTTTTCAAAGATTTGAGGAAAGCTGTGTGCTTTTGATATGACGTCGTCAGACATGGTCGCATTTTTCATGACATCACAATAAGAATACTCAGAAGAAAACAAGAAAATTTAACGTCACAATTAAATTCTAACCAATCATTTGCCAAAAACAGATTTTTCACTAGTGAGGAGAAAATATTTTTCTCACACCGGTTAGGCAATGTGTGAAAATAGCACAAAGATTAGAGAAAAGAAATTTTAACATTAAAACATGAAATTTTGTATATTATAAAACATATTGATGATTCCTTTTATCAATAATTAAGTATGACTGAGATAATGTACTACATTGTATTAGTTTAAGATATTAAAACTTTAACTATACTAGCAGATAATGTTACTATACTTTGTTCACCATCACAAAAACGCTATAGTAAACATGTTATTTAGGTCATTTATATAACGGAAACTAATTTACTCCATTAACATGACAAAAGCGTCATATCATCAACACTTAACTAAAAAACGGTTATAAATGAATATTGTATAGTGATCTCTTGGTGTTTTTGTTTTAATTTTATATATGTCGTTGTCTTGTTGGCGTATCAAACGACTTTCCTTTAATTCATACAAACATTTTTGCGCTGTTCTATTTGTTTAAAGCTGTAATCTGTTTTGTTATTTGCAAAACCTTTCTAAGCAAGTGAGTCATTCAGTGCTATCCTGGTTTTTGTTGTATCGTGATGTTCAATGTTTATTTTTTTGTGGACTGTGGTCATCCCGTTCGTTGTCACGTTTTTCGACGTTCAAATACAAATACAAACAAAATGTATTCACTAATCATAGTGCCCGTACTTGGGTAGAATAAATTAAAGTTTAATTATTGCTGCAATAAAAAAAACATACAATACTGTACGTAACATCATTTGAATGATTGTGGATGTACTTTAGTATTGCCTGCTTTGTATAGTCTCCTGTTTTATAAATAAATCTGACGACTAAACGCAATGACAAAGTAATTGACTCTGAACGCCCATATAACCGTCTTTATGTATGTCTGGCTACAATACCGTAAACAGATAAACCTTCCATTATTGCTCAATGAGGTGCTTGACGATGCAAATACAATATGGTTTGTGATTGGTTGATAAAACAACACGAAGTACTCCAAATCCGGTAGCCGGATCGTCCGAAAAATAAAGACCACCCTTTACGATATTTATAATAAATACTAGTAACTACTTTTTAGGTTTCTTACATTATATTTGAGTTACAGCTTGTTTGATGTTCGCCTCTTTATAAGAATATTTGTTTAAGCATATTATTTTGATTACTTTGAGAATAACGATAATTTCGTACGTTAATTTATAAGAAAAGATTCGCATAGCTAATGTATATAATATAAATCATTACATCATTGTAACTATGTACTATTTTAGAAAAATAGTTCAGGTGAATAAAAACCCATTTCAATGATTAAAAGTAAATGTGTATTGCATCGCCATGCCTCAGCCAAAGTATCTTTGGAAATGGAATTTAATTAAGAGGCTAAAGTGATTACAATTACTTTTCCCTGAAATCAAAGTTTAATTTAATTTTCGACTTAGTAATTCCGGAAATGATTTTATTCCGTGAACCTGTAACATTAATAAAGTTTTAAAACAGACAAATAAATTAGAATACAGCCGAACAAATTGATTCTTATATTGTCAAGCTTTTAATTAACAGCTATTCCCAACCCAGTACAATTCAATTGTAATGATTCTTGAGTGATTTTTGAAATGAATTGTTAAATTTTCTCATTTTCTCATTTATCATAACATAAATGGTTATTTCAGAAATAAATCAAAAGTAAAGTAGTCTCCGACTTTGAAATACTTAGTGTGTCGCAATAATTTTTAGACATTTATTACTTATTGTTTCTATTCATGTATGTATATATTTTGAAAACAAAATATCCTGATAAAATTTGAAAAAGTTAGAACTTGTTCGCCTTTATTCGTCTTCTCGTTAGATTAAAAACAACACAACAAAAAAAGATTCAGATAAAGAATATTTACGTGTTTCGAATTCAATTACTCTAAATATAACATAAAGTCAAAAATAGCCTGAAGTTTTAGTAGCAAGTGCTATACAAGGTAATTTAATAATCTTAATGTTTATAGTTTTAGATTAATATGACTAACGTAGGAGGACGTTATATGTGCTTTGATTATAGGACACTTAATTCCATAATATAAGGATGCATATCAGAAATGGTTCATATAAAAAATCTCGGGGGGGGGGGGGGGGGAGGAGAGTGCACTCCAATACCAAACTTATAGGGGATGCCGCTGGGATTCTTTAACCCCTTAAAAGGGTGACCTATTCCAGGCTGCACGTCTTTTCACTTTGTATATAGGAAGTGTGAAAAAATAACGATTACCATTTACTACTAGGCCGAAAAACAGCAGTTGTCTAAGAATACCTGAAATACAATTCTGCCTCATTCCGTTCATTTGCCTGCGTTTGAACGGTAAAAATTGACATCTGTCTAACGCATAACAACTCAATATCATTGTTTTGACCTGTTTGTACTAACGCCGGTATCTTCGTGGCCATAAAAAGATCACTCCACGGTGAGTGATTAGGCAGTATTACAACAGTGATTAGGTTTCTTGTGATGGATGTACATTACATAACGTAAAAATTGGTACAACAATCATTCAATGCAATGAGGTCAGAACATTCATAACACTTTAAGCTTCAACACTGTCTATTATACTAGTGTAAATTGGGCTTTTTATAGTGTTTTTTTTTCTTCATAAAACCAATATCATTCAATATTTTTTTGCATTAAAACCAAAGTGACATAAATAAAATGAAGACAATTTCTCAGCACGCCATAATATATAATAAAATACATTTGAAATAGAAGTGTCAACAGATCTCTCTACAGTAAACCCAGAAATTACAAAGCTGAAAGGAATACCTACTCACTCGACTCGCTTTGTTCTGGAGTGGTATCATTTATGTCAAGTCCAATGTAAAGTGTGCATCGTAACTGCTAGCATAATTATCATTGCATATGTACTTGATAATAACCGGGATGTATTAACATTGAGTTAGGCTCACTTCTCATCCTACAATTTATACGATTGAACTCGAGAAACCCCGAAGGTCTTTTCAAAAATTATCACCTCTGCCCTTCACTTTATCCCTCCATCATGTACGAGCGTGGACCATTATATCATTGATATAGCAAAGGGTCGTACAGAGTGAAATTTTCCTACCAAGATGAACTTTAGTGTGTTTTCTATGTTGTGATGTTATGCTATTGTTTCAGAAAAAGAGAGAAGGTTTGGATCCATTAAATCGTTTTATCCCGCTGCAAATGTTTGCACCTGTCCTAAGTCAGTAATCTGATGTACAGTAGTTGTCGTTTGTTTATGTATAATATATACGTGTTTCTCGTTTCTCGTTTTTTTTTAAAGATTAGACCGTTGGTTTTCCCGTTTGAATGGTTTTACACTAGTAATTGTGGGGCCCTTTATAGATTGTTGTTCGGTGTGAGCCAAGGCTCCGTGTCGAAGACCGTACATTGACCTATAATGGTTTACTTTTTTAAAATTGTTATTTGGATGGAGAGTTGTCTCATTGGCGCTCACACCACATCTTCCTATATCTATTTAGCGAATACATGTGTCTTCGATTGTTCCTTTCCTTTATATGTTCCATTTATGGGCATTATGTTTTCTGGTCTGTGCGCCTGTTAGTTTGTTCGTCCGTTTGTCCCGCTTTAGGTTCAAATTTTTGGACAAGGTAGTTTTTGATGAAGTTAAGTCTTATCAACATACACATAGTACACATGTTCAAATATGAGTTTTATCCCAATTTCACGGTCAAAATTACAGTGCGATCGGGGCATCCGTGTACTATGAACGCATTCTTATTTTTATACAAAAATGGAAAATTTTTATACAAAAATGGAAAATGACAAATAACAATAATACATAAAGGTTCATGAACTCTTATCAACAAGAACAATGACAGTGATTCGAACGTGTTGAAATTCTAAATAAAATTTCTTTATTATTTTTTTATTTAGAAATATTATTGGAAACTGTTTTTCTGCCACCAAGAACGATTTCCCTACATCGTTTGCATTTAACAAATTAAAGCTGTAGACTACTCCGATCATTAAAAGATGATCTATCCATTTAACATACATGTAGATAATAATGTAGGCCGTAATATTATTATATCAGACAAATTCTAAAAACACTGCTCTTTGGTCGGGTTGTTGTCTCTTTTACACTTTCCCCGTTGCAATTTTCAGTTTTATTCTCTTGAAACGACTTTAATAAATTGAATTGTTAGGAACTTAGCAGAGACCGTAAGGTTGAAGGGAAATGTATTTATAGATCATGATTTAAATGAGTTTGTTCTGGTAAAAAGGCTGCTAAACACATATTTAATAATTTGACCCTATCTATAAATACATCAGTGGTATACCAAGCCTCCTATTAAGCAACACAAGAGTAGAAAATACAAAATTGATGATTATGAGTAAAGAAGCTACACTAATGAAGTGCCCTATCAGTAGGGATTATATTAGATAGAAAAGGCATATTGTCATGTGCATTGATATTGTTGGCGTAACTGTTATATAGTAAATATGTCTGTTTTCATTAAGTTCATTCTAATTGGTAATTATTGAAATCATGGGTTTAATTGCAATCACAGTGATAATGCTTTTCATTGTTGGAGGAAATAAAGATATAGTTGTCGCGTGCATTTTATATTCGGAATTATCAAACACAAGTATCGTAATTTTTTTGTTATTCTAATTTTTAATTATTCTAAATAAAAAAAACAAGTGTGTTCACCACACTTTTCATATAGAAATAATATGTATAACGACTTAATGTTTTGTCAACAGGCCGATAGCGTTGAACACTATTTGGTTTTGGATATGTTAGGCACTTAAAACTAGAAATAAAAAGATGTGCTATGAGTGCCAATGTGACAAAACTCAATCCAAGTCATAATTTGTGACAGTAAACCATCAAAATACGGTCTTCAACGCGAAGCCCTGGCTCACACCGAACAGCAACGTGTAAAGGGCCCCAAAAAGACTTGTGTAAAACCATTCAAACCGGAAAACCAATGATATAATCAATATAAAAACGAGAACCGAGAAACACTTATGAACCACATCAACAAACGACAACCAATGCACATCAGGTTCATGACCATAAAAGACAGGTGCAAACAATTGCAGCGGATTTAAACGTTTTAAAAGGTACCAACATTCACTCTTACCTGAAACTTATAACTAACTACCTGTTTTCCGATACTTCAATTTGAACTTCGCATGTGGTACGCTTAGAACGACAAGTGCAATTACCTAACGAATTTGGAGCATTTGAAATAACATCCACGTAAACCACACCGTCCTTCTACAGTTGCTTTCAATTTTGCCCACAAAAACAGAATTAAGTTACGAGAAGTTATATTTTTATGCCCCGTCGTAACTTAAATTCAATGCTTATTACCTTAAAACACAGATCATGTTTGAATTTTGGTGGTGTTATTTTTTCTGTTCTACAGTTACGTTCCTTCACAAATGGAAATATTGATGAATTTTTCGTTTCCGTTTTCAATTTTTTTTTAAACAATGATCGATGCGTCAATGAAAAAGTAACTGAAAATAATCTCTGACTATCATTTAAAAAATCTTATCGTGACGTCGCCGACGTTATATTACAAGGCGGAAAATTTAGTTTATCATGCTACTTACGGGGGAAAAATTGGCCTGATCCTAGTTTTCCCCTTATAACGCTGAGGGGGGAAAATGGGATCATTCCAATTTTTCCGGGGGGAAATATTGGATCGATCCAGTATTTCCCCCCGGAAATTTTGGCATGGGGGAAGAATGGCTATAGGACACCGGCATGAACGATTTTATTTTAGATTTTGTAAATGCTGATATTGAGGCGGTAAAGTTATTACAAACGAAAACGTAAACTTAAGTTTTATCAGTAAACCAATAGACTGTTACCCATATTTCAGATAATTTTGTGGTATGTTGTTCATTGTTGCTTTGCAAATTGTCTCTATAAATACGGTCTTTATTGTCTTTCTGGATGTAAAATAACGACAATTTAATCATTTTTCTAAGCGAAAAATTTGTTATATCATAGCATTTTAAAACAATCTCAGTTCAACAGGTCCAGTAGAAAATTGAAATATGTGTGATGGATAGGTTTTGGTTAAAGAGGAGAAATGTTGAAAAAAAATTATTTGTTCCTTTAAAATCGTATTCTTTACAAATTGATAATACATTAAAATGTAAAAAAGAGTTGATCGATCAATGAAATAACTATTGTAAAAATATACAATGACCACTATAAAATGTAAAGCCAAAAACATATTATGGTCAACAACAGACACTTGATTATGACGATCGTGGATTAAAGAGTCTTGTATACATATTATAAAGTTTAGCGAATTTTGTAAATGTGGCAGTAGAAAAGTATAAACAAACAGAGCATGCCAAATGATTGTTTTATACATGCATTTGTAATTATCTAACATTTTAATTCTAAAGTAAGATTTTAATATGGTTTATATCGAATATTATTTTTCTATTTTACGTCCTATGGTTTAACATCAGTTGATCTGTTATTATAATGATTTTAAAGATCTTCGTTTTCATATGAGATTATGAACGCAAGACAAGAAAGGTTAAAAATTAAAATATTTTATATTAAGATTTAGTGAAATGCTGGATTCTGAGAGAACAGCGCATATCTGTGGAAGGAGAAATAACAATTTAAACAATAATTTTATGTTTTGTTAGTGCAATGTAAACAATCTAACCGTTTTTTTTTTGTATTTTTGAGCCCAAAAGGTTTAAAGAAGATATATTAGAAGTATATCTAGTCAATCATTACCCTTGAAATACATTTTGTAGAGCTAACACGCAAGTTTTATATTCTCGAGCAGATGAACATCTGGTTACAGCCGTTTCTGTATATTTTCCCCTACAGTAGTCATCTATGTAACCCCGCAAACAAACACAAATACATAAGGTAAATCAAAAACAACAAAACATGTTTACCACAGAGGATACAACATCGTGGTCAGCAAGCTTATCATAGTAATCCATATAGTCCACGTAACAATAACGTAACCCAATCAACGAAAGATCATTTAATAAACCCTCCTATATATTAACTCCATGAGGTGTACGGCAATGCGGATGACGGACTAATCATTTCATGACGGACATTTTAGATATACAGTCAGGATTACGAATTATATCTGGGAATTACAAAATATAATTTGACGTCGGCTATTGACAGATATGATTGATATGTATCGTATGTTTGCCCTTGTCTTTGACTTTTTATGCCGATTTTTGCTGTACGCTGTTTTGAATATTTTGTCAGTAATCTATAATACTTCATTAAGGTTTGCCAGAGAAAACATAGGAGAATAGATCGGTCGATGCCATATTTGTTGAAAGGTGAAGTAGTTTCTACTTATCGAATCAAGAAACTATATTTACCAAAAGTTGTTGTTTTAATATCAGTATAATATAACATTGTTATTATCACATACATGGCTTGATTTCGCTTGTAAAGAATCTAGCGGAAGCGAAACATGTATAATGGCGTTTTAGCTACCAAAAGTAACATCGCCAGAAGTTATATTTATCAGATTTGTTTGTAAAAAAAAGTATATTAGAAAACCACCAATAATGAACTTTCGTTTAAGAATTCATGAATATCTGAATATACCGGGGTGAAAATCAAACTCGAGAGGAAGAATACAACACAACATTCTGTAGAACTTCAAAAGTTTAGGTACAACCGAAGCTAGAAAAATCAGTACCAACAATAAAATTAGTTCTTTAGTTCTCTATTTGTTTTACAGAATTAAAAAGCGGTTATTGGTAGAATTTTAAAAGCAATTATTATTTGCTTGTTTTCTCATGCTCTAATATCGGTCTCTGATTTATAAAACAGTTTCCATAAATTAACCTAAAATAAATAGCGAAAACATAATTGGTTGTAACGCCCAACAAAGACATAAACAAAAAAGAAATCATGTAAGAAAATAATTACAATTTGATCTAAAACGAAACGCAAGACCGGATACACATCACAGGTTTACGAGCTTTAGACTGTTATTTCTAATAACGTAATCATGGCACTTTATAAAACTTGTAATATTGAAAAAGAGAATAAAATAAGCTTTCTTTTGATATATCGCATGTTAGAAATACATTTTTTATATCAATGTTGAAACATATTTCAGAATAAGTAGATAGATATAAGAAGATGTGATATGAGTGCAATTGAGACAAGTCATAATTTGTAAAAGAAGAAACAATAAATGTCAAAGTACAGTTTTGAACACAGAGCCTTTGATCACACCGAACAGTTTAGCTATAAACAACTCGTTCATTCAGAAAAAAACCACCAGTATCTAGAGACATTTCAGTATAATTATAACGAAAAGTTCCAAGTGATGAGATTTAAATCCCAAAAAATGTAGAAGTTCTGAAATTATTATACCAGTTGTGGTTATAGCTGTCTCCATACTCAATGCAAATGGTTATTTTGATTAACATTGCCAATCAAGCAAATGGATGATATGGCGTCCGGCCTTCTGAGTTTGAAAATTTAATAAAATATTGGCTCGTAGTATCTAACTTTTATGGACCTTGCATTTTTAAATACTTTGTTAATAAGTCCTACTTTCCATAGATATCCATAGCTACTTGAACACATATTTAGATCTTAATTTTACACACAACAGTATAAGGATTTAATATAAGTAGTTTATGGAACAGGACTAGTGCTACATTATGTTGAGAGTTACCAAACACTGCAATAACAATGTTAAAAACACATCGAAGGATGTTGACCTCTTAGTGACGATTTACGTAGCTTTATGACGTCTTTTTAGATGACATTGGTTTAAATATTATGAAATTAACATGCGAAACTGAAAAAAATCATAAAGTGTTTGTTAAGTTGTCGCTCATGATATGCTCTCATCACATTTTACTCTGAAAATAGACGACGACCAAACATGCCTTCAAAACTAATTAATAACAAAAGTTTCCTGTTTTATGTCAGTGCTCTATATACGTGACAGTTTCTTTTTAAATTCATTCCAATATCGTCCTATATAGACTCCTAAATAAGGCCTTGTTATATATCAATGAATTGACCTGCATTTTTATGTGATTGAGTGTGAATCCATGTTTAAATTATCACATCTTTCTTAATGAAAGTCATTGTTGCAATGACATAACAGTGATACTCTTTGCATTGTCATTTTAATTCTCCACCTTCAAGGAAACATCTTCCAGTGATGATTACACATGGGAAATGTTTTATCGTAAAAGAAAGGAATAAAATGGCACTTATCAAAAAACTGGAAATTATCCTGACATCCCTATATACATATGTTTAACAGAAATTGATATGTATCTTTCTCAGGTATTGAGTTTTTTTCTTAATGGCAACACTTACATTCTTTCATGTTTAATTTTATTGCACAAAATGTATAAAGTAAGTCACTTGTAATTTGCCAAACATGTATTTCCTTTTAGATATAGTAAAAGTTATAGACTACAATTAATGCTGACATTAAACAACGAGATGTCTATCCGTTAGTTGAATAATAGCTTCCTGATATTATGTATCATTCGGTCCGTTGAAGATTTTTTTTGGTTCAATTAAATAAGGGGTATTAAGTCATAAAAATTGTTTTATTTAACAATCAATGATTTACACTAAACGCCTTAATTATAAAAGTAAGAAGATGCGGTATAATTGCCAATAAAAAGAAGATCCAGCATTTGTGTTACACTGGACCCTTTTTCAAATAAGTCTTGATTGGTACTTTTATCAAAATTATCACCGCTTCCGAAATATCGGTCGTCTTTGTGAACATATGTACTATAAAGGCAACAGAATACCAATGTTCAATAAATAAAGGCAACAGTAGTATACCAATGCTCAATAAATAAAGGCAACAGTAGTATACCAATGCTCAATAAATAAAGGCAACAGTAGTATACCAATGCTCAATAAATAAAGACAACAGTAGTATACCAATGCTCAATAAATAAAGGCAACAGTAGTATACCAATGCTCAATAAATAAAGGCAACAGTAGTATACCAATGCTCAATAAATAAAGGCAATAGTAAATATATCAATACTCAATAAATAAAGACAACAGTAGTATACCAATGCTCAATAAATAAAGGCAATAGTAAATATTTCAATACTCAATAAATAAAGACAACAGTAGTATACCAATGCTCAATAAATAAAGGCAATAGTAAATTTATCAATACTCAATAGATAAAGACAACAGTAGTATACCAATGCTCAATAAATAAAGGCAACAGTAGTATACCAATGCTCAATAAATAAAGGCAATAGTAAATATATCAATACTCAATAAATAAAGGCAACAGTAGTATATCAATGCTCAATAAATAAAGGCAAGGGTAAATGTATCAATGCTCAATAAATAAAGGCAACAGGAGTATACCAAAGTTCAATAAATAAAGGCAATAGTATATATATCAATGCTCAATAGATAAAGGCAACAGTAGTATACCGTGAGTAATACAAATTCAGCGGAATTTGACCTAAATGATTTGTTTTAACAAAATTAATATGTGGTGTTAAATATAGATAAAATCAAAATCAAAAATTTATTTACTCTATAGAAGTATTTTATATTGCCAACAAATAGGTTTCGAAATTCATACTCCTTTATTGAAAATATATCTCTTTATAACACCGGAGGTCGAGTGGTTTAAGTAGTTCACCTAGCGTACCAACACTGAAAAAATCGCGACCCATAACTGGTGCGTTCGATGCCAATTTTAATTGATTATGATTGTAAGTTTTACTTTCGAAATTTCATTGTTCATTTCGTGCACTCCGATCAGAACTTCTCCGCAATAAAAACTGCCCACCATCATGTAGCTAATAGTGTTAAAAGAGGTGTTTAACACACAAAAAATCAATCAATCAATTTTAATAATAGGATTTTTACATATAAAATGCTGATGAAGATTACTCTGCAAACGATGAAGGAATATTAAGGTAATAAGTTGGTATTTTAAAGGAGATGCAACAATAAAATTTAATCATTTCATTGGAATATAGTTACAGTTATCAAAGGTACCAGAATTATAATTAAGTACGCCAGACGCGCGTTTCGTCTACATAAGACTCATTAGTGACGCTCATTTCGAAATATTTTTAAAGCCAAACAAGAACAAAGTTGTATGGGTCGGCTGCACCTTGTAACATATTGACGGTTCTAATCAATTTGTGCTCGGATTAGTATGTTAGACTGCGGTTTGCTATCTTTTATACATCACACTTGTACAATTGGTTAGGTTTTGACACCAAAGCAAAACATTCGACAGTTTGATATATTTTCATTTTAGGATGTGTCACCTGACATAAAGAGATAATGTAGTATATATGTCTAGCATAGATAAGGAAATAATCATGGTTAGTTCATACTATGGACAGATACTTTCCCTTCATACATCATATTTGTCGATTTGATTGATAAAAAATGAATGACTTAAAAGATTTATCGATACTAACTCTGTCTGTTTCATCATTGTGACAAAACGGTTACCAGACCTAATAACGAGAAGTTAAAGGCAACTATGTAACTCATATTCAAATGAAATCTGACTTTATTGTACACAACAGACAAACACATTGTAAATACAGAGAAACAGATGCATTATCATTATATTAGATGACCAATTTTTAATTTAAATAAAATTGAGAAGGGAAATGGGGAATGTGCCAAAAAGACAACAACCCTAGAAGAAAGAAAAAAGGACACCAATGAATGCTCAATATAGCGAAAAAATTATGCACCCGTGTTCCTTCGTTTTATGTCCTTTTTGGTCATAAAGATCGTCAAGGTTTCGACTTTTATAAATCCTTGCCTTTCTAATATTCAATTTTTAACGGTCCTGGTGAAGGTAAATCAAGAAAAAATCAGTTTAGACGCATGACATACATTAAGTGTTGTTTTCATTTTATAGTGCCCTGTTCTTCATTTCTTGAGTGATCTTGATTTAATTTTGTGTGATGAGCATCTACCCAACTTTTTGAATTCGCCGTTTCAGAAACTTATGCATCCTTGGTAATATTTTTAAAAAGCGTACACCAAAGCGTTTTGATTGGTTTAAAACGTTATAAACAATGGAAATTCAACAAATGACAACGTTATTTTTACTTTGGGGTACGAACAATGAAATTACCCATGATGCTTTAGATTCTGAAACGGCCAATTGAAAAGTAGTTTTAATTGTTTGTCGACTGTCAAGCAAATTATGTTTTTTTTTCGGCATTATGTAATGATTTATGTCAAACCATGCATTATGTAATCTTTCCTGTCAGTCGTTTCCAATATAGTATTAATATATTTGGTCAATTGGGAATGTTTGTTTAGTAAATCCCTTAACCCAGTTTATATTTACATTTGTATCCCTTCTGGAGACTCATTTCGTTTCTATTCCTTTTAGAAATTAAAAGGTTAATTTTAAATTATATCAATATAAGATGAAAGTAGAATGAGAAAAGTGTGGGATGTTATCAACATTTAATAGCCCAGAAATCAATTGAACAGAAACAGGTACTTGTAAAGTGTTAGTTCTGTCCAGGGAAACCACAACAGACAGAAGAAACTACAAACTTAGTATTAATAGCCAATTGATCATATTGGAGAATAGTGGTAATTATTTTCCCTTTAATCACCTCGGTCATAGAACACTTCAGTCGAAAATTTATGTAAATTCACATTGTTTTTCAATCAATTCCATCCCCGTGTCTACCATGGAATTATAAGAAAAGCTATATTTTTTGTCTAATCAATGAAGACTATTTGATATAAGGAGTTTTATGTCCCTTTATATATAACGTTATTTTCCAAAGATTGTGTCGTTATGAGAGAACTGATATATTGTATGCTATAGATTTTGTACTTGCCTATATTGAGAGATTTATTCCGATCATACTGATTTCACTTAAAGCACATTTAAGGCGGATATTGCGGTTTGCGGTTGACCTTATGTCGGAGAAAAGATCCCGCGATAAAAGTTGCTGTAATTAATTGAAGGCAATTTCTCATATATTCATAATGTTTATTAATTCAAAAATAATCTCGCGGCGGAAGGCCATACGCGTAGTTGTTTCTGTTTGTTACCAAATTTGTTGTTCTAGCTCCAAAAGGATAAGCAGAATATGAGTTCATGTCCCTTTGTCATGCTCCAACGACGTTGACATCTTTACATAGTCTTTTGATCATATGTGTTTATGAAAGCGGAAATTGTCGAAGAAGTCATGATTACATTCTAACAGACACAGATTTCGTTTTCAGTTGCTGTGAACAATCTTTGATGCGGTATAATCTAGAATTGTTTCTCACTTGGAGTATATTCTTTTGTTTCCTTATACAGAAACTATAAGGTTAAATTTTGTTTATAGATTTTGTTTTTGTGTGGCTTTTTTATACAATGAAAGATACTTTTTACGTGCTATTGACAATGAGTCGAAGTCTTTGCCACGGTATTTTTTGGAAGTCAGTTTTGTTAAGTTGATCGTCTTGAAGTTGAATAATGGGAATAAAGCTATATATGTATAAATATGTATTCGAATCCCGGCGAGGGAAGAACAAAAAATTTGCAAAGATGTTTAGACCAGTTGTACATACATAATGTACAAAGCCATGTATCACCATCTTTGCTGGTGATCCGATGGATAACTCTATTGTAGAGTTGTCACTGGATCAGACGTACTTATAAATATAATCATTTTCTGTGACTGTATCTTACATTAATTTTAAGGATCCTTTACTATAGATAATATAGCTGATCTGTAAAAACAACATCTCCATGCCTTATTTATTATGTACTGTAGTACGACGCTAGATTAAAACTGACGAGGAAAGGTAACACATGGCCAGCGAATGCTCTATTTTTGTAGAGCCCAGGTGATCGTGTGGTCTAGCGGGACGGCTGCAGTGCAGGCGATTTGGTGTCACGATATCACAGTAGCATGGGTTTGAATCCCGGCGAGAGAAGAACAAAAAAATTGCGAAAGCAAATTTACAGATCTAACATTGTTGGGTTGATGTTTAGACGAGTTATGACGAAAATGATGAACCTCTGTACATTAATGTGAAATAACATTGAATATTAGGTTGAGAGTAACAGACCCATCCCCTGTTTGGAGGTTAAATACAATAACCTTTCAAATGTATGAATTCATCATACAAATAACGACCAAATGAAGGACTCGTGATACATTTTCATTTTCAAACAAAACACGCGTAAAAAAAAAACAACGAACAGGAAAGACCGAATAAACATGTAAAATATCGTATGAAATAAAGACATATACAGCTTAAATGTATTATGTGACTTTACTTATGTGCACAAAATTAATATTTCACATTTATCCTTTAAATCTTCTTTCCGCTATATAGATGATCTTCTTTCACTAAATAATTCAAAATTTGGTGACTATGTGGAACGCATCTATCCCATTGAACTAGAGATAAAGGATACTACAGATACAGTTAAGTCGGCCTCATATCTTGACTTACATTTAGAAATTGACAATGAGGGTCGGTTGAAAACAAAACTTTACGACAAAAGAGATGATTTCAGCTTTCCAATTGTGAACTTTTCTTTTCTAAATAGCAACATTCCAGCAGCACCTGCATACGGGGTATATATCTTCCAATTGATACGATATTCCCGTGCTTGCATTTCCTATCATGATTTTCTTGGTCGAGGGTTGCTGCTCACAAGGAAGCTATTAAACCAAGAGTTCCAAATGGTGAAGTTGAAATCATCCCTTCGTCAATTTTACGGACGCCATCACGAGTTGGTTGACCGTAATGGAATAACCGTTTCACAAATGATATCGGACATGTTCCTGACGTCGTAACTACAATCCCCTTCACTTTCTTGAATGTGACCTACCGAATAAGACTTTAAGCAACACGACTGGTGCCACATGTGGTGCAGGGTCTGCTTACCCTTCCGCAGCACCTGCGATCACCCCTAGTTGTTGGTGGGGTTCGTGTTGTTTATTCTTTAGTTTTCTATGTTGTGTCATGTGTACTATTGGTTGTCTGTTTGTCTTTTTCATTTTTAGCCATTGCGTTGTCAGTTTATTTTAGACTATCCCTTTGGTATCTTTCGTCCCTCTTTAATTATTGTCTCCGAACAATGAAGCAAACAAGACTAAGAAGGGTAATGTTCAAAACTGTGTAAATTATTGTATTCATTATATCAAAATAGTTTGTCTACGTGTGAAAGAGGGGCTAAAGTTACAAAAGGGAAATTCAGAATCACAAGTGTAAGGAAACTTTGAAAGCGTATTGGTACTATATACGTGTTTTCGAAATGTTTGTATTAGATTTAGTTGGCTTATTTGCAATTTGATTAAGTTTCAGTTTGAATTTTACTCGGAGTTCAGTATTTTTGTGATTTAACTTTTTGTCTGACTGAGAAATATATATCAACTTATCACCTCTAACTAAACAACTTGACCTGATAATCACTGTTAGATCAGCTTTAATTATTATACTTAAACCTCAGATTTAAGACATTTCTACCGTTTTCTACTTCTGTTAATTTTTTTAACAGGTGCTTTTAACGGAACTAATATTAACTGGATATCATTGTTTGCCCCTTTAATTGACTTCACATTGCAAACTTCAATGCAATTACATCATCTAGATGGGGAAATCAGACGAAGGTACTAACTGGGAGGGCGTATTTCTATATATAACTCTGTAAAAAATAAAAAGAGGTTTAATTGAGATTAAAAATCAGGAAACCAAACCCTAATGTTAATACAAACAGATATGAAACGCACACATTACACCATTGTAACAGACAAGTTTTGAATGTTTCCTCTTGTTTCAGATTATACGGTTTATGATTTGAATGTCTTTTAGATAACAATTTATAAAGATACAGCTGGTTCAATTCGTCTTTGAAATAAAATATTTGCATTGTAAAATAATGCTTTTTTTTTTTAATATTTTTTTGCTGTTTTGTCGTGCAAACAAAATGTGATGAGCAGTTGCTCATTATACAACAAGATAGTAAATTTAAATATTGTTCAAAAGAAAGAAAGGACAAGCTTGAACGGCGGTATAATACTATTGCCTTTATGGAAAAGAACCGGAATTACCTTCGAACCTTTCTGCTATGTTGTTTTGAATATAGATATGAGCGAGACATTTTCATATCATCTTAAATTCGATGTCTGCGATCTCTATCCGATATGAATATGATCGAGCTCACCTAATTCTGAAATTCTCTGTTTCGTTGTATAAATAACATGCGTCACACTTTCTTATTATTATGGATATTATATGGCATAAAGTTAAATTAAGCAGACCAATCGACTATAGATGCCAAAGCTTTGAGTGGAAATATAATGAATGGGAAAACAAATGCTTCTGTTTTTACATGTACTTCTTACACCGCGTTAATTAGGCTAACACTCTGATCTTCTTTGGTTTTCTTAATTATTGTAATGACTTCTTGCGTCATGGATCAGAATTATGACTGACGTACAATACGCTGCTCTTATCAGATATCAAAGCAACGTGACATTTGTCGGTGATCTGCAAAACTGATAGATAAAGTTAACATACTAAAATTAACAAAAAGAAGATATTTTTAATTACTTTTTTGTTTCTTTAATTGAAATATATGAGCAGTCATTTCATTCTTTTCCATACAAACAATGAATTGTCTACCATTTTGTTAAAAGTATGTGCACAGTTGAATTAAAATATGGGACTGGGGAATGTTTCAAATATACAACAACCCAACCAAAGAGTCGAAAATAGCGCAAGGCCACTGATGGGTCTTCAACACAGCCAGAAAATCCTGCATCAAGAGTTGGGCCTCAGCTGTCCTCTTACAAACTCCATTATATATGAATGAACTTAAATTGGAAAAAAAAACAACAAACAAGACTTTAAAAAGCCGAATGTTCCTGACTTCGGACTGGCGCAAAAATGCAGTGGGGTTAATAATTATCAAAGGTACCAGGATTATAATTTAATACGGTAGATGCGCGTTTCGTCTACATGAGACTCACTAGTGACGCTCATATAAAAATAGTTATAAAGCCAAACAAGTACAAAGTTGGTATTACTTTGCTTCATAAAAAAGAATGGCCAACGTAGATACAAGTATCTTGTCTTAGAGAGGGATAAATCATACTTTGTAAAGAACCATTCTGATTCAAACAAAAAATTCTCTGAAACCGATATTATCAAGATGCTTGATTTCTTGATTGACAACATATTTGTTACGCTCGGAGGACGTGTTTTTCAACAGACTGTCGGCATCCCAATGGGAACAAACTGTGCCCCTCTACTTGCTGACTTGTTTCTTTATTATTATGAGGCTGACTTCATGCAGGAACTTCTTAGGAAGAAAGATAAGAAGTTAGCAATATCCTTTAACTCTACTTTCCGCTATATAGATGACGTTCTTTCACTAAACAATTCAAAATTTGGTGACTATGTGGATCGCATCTATCCCATCGAATTGGAGATAAAGAATACTACAGATACAGTTAAGTCGGCTTAATATCTTGACTTACATCTAGAAATTGACAATGAGGGTCGGTTGAAGACAAAACTTTACGACAAAAGAGATGATTTCAGCTTTCCAATTGTGAACTTTCCATTTCTAAGTAGCAACATTCCAGCAGCACCTGCATACGGGGTATATATCTCCCAATTGATACGATATTCCCGTGCTTGCATTTCCTATCATGATTTTCTTGATAGAGGGTTACTGCTCACAAGGAAGCTATTAAACCAAGAGTTCCAAATGGTGAAGTTGAAATCATCCCTTCGTAAATTTTACGGACGCCATCACGAGTTGGTTGACCGTTATGGAATAACCGTTTCACAAATGATATCGGATATGTTCCTTACGTCGTAACTACAATCCCCTTCCCTTTCATGAATTTGACCTACCGAATTAGACTATTTACCGGGATTTGCTTACCCTTCCGGAGCACCTGAGATCACCCCTAGTTTTTGGTGGGGTTCGTGTTGTTTATTCTTTAGTTTTCTATGTTGTGTCATGTGTACTATTGTTTTTCTGTTTGTCTTTTTCATTTTTAGCCATGGCGTTGTCAGTTTGTTTTAGATTTACGAGTTTGACTGTCCCTTTGGTGTCGTTCGTCCCTCTTTTTTTGAAAAGCATTGAGGACCTAAAATGCAAATAGTTGTGCCAAATACGGCTAAGGTAATCTATTCCCGGGTAAAGAAAATCCTCAGTGTTTCGAGAATTAAAAAAATTGTAACAGGAAATTAATAAGTGATACCCTCGGGGACGAAACGAAACATGTTTTCTGTAATCTCAACCCTCCCTCTACCTCTAGCCAATGAAGAATAAACAAACACACATCAATACGCATAGTTAAAAGTCATTTAGATAAGAAGTCCGACTCCAATGTCAGAATAAGTAAGAGAAAAAACTTAGTGAAAAGGACTACTAACAGTTACTGATATACCAGCTCCAGAGTTCATTTAACCTGAGTGAAAGATTATGTCTTCATCGTATAAAAATGAAGGAAAATCCCTCCTGTTAAGGGTTTAGTATCATACCATCATAAAATATATGCGATGAACATTATACGTGTCATACCAACAACTGTTTTTTGTGTTTTTTCCGTGGCAAAGACATTTTTTTACCAATATATATGTAGTCTTTTCTTGTCACATATGTATTGCTTCAAATATCATTTAGAGCTACTATTATCAATTTTTGATTGTTTCAAAACATCATTTATCTTGTTCTTTTTTACTTTCAGTTGAACTGTGACGATGTCGTCATTTTAAGTGAATTGTTTTTTAAAATCTCACGCACATGCAGAGTTTTCATCGTCATATGTTATACAACAGAATTAAATTTTTGAGTTTGTTGAAGCTTTCTTCATTTGTTTCCAAATACTATTAAGTATTTTTTGTCTTCACGTTTGTATTAGTGGTTTGTATTGTTGTCCTGTCATGTTATGTTGTCAGTTTAGTGTTATATGTAACATTGCCATAAAAGCGGGAGGTTTGGCTAACCGCAATTTGTGACAAAACAGGTTCAACCTACCAGTTTTTAAAAAATGTGATGTACCAAGTCAGGAAAATGGCAATTGTTATGTTATAGTTCGTTTCTGTGTGTTGCATTGGTTTATTTTTGCACTTTAGTGTTTCTGTTGTCTCGTTGTTTTCCTTTTATATTTGATGTGTTTCGCTCAGTTTTAGTTTGTAACCTGGATTTGTTTTCTCTGAATCAATTGATGGCTTTCGAACAGCGTTTTACTATTGTTACCTATTGTGAGATGTTTCACGGTATCATTAAAATATTTTGTCATCATAGTCCAGATATTTCACAATAAAAGTTAGTCTTTTGTCGTTTGTTTGAATTGTTTCAGGATACCCAGTTGAATAATCCAATTTGCTTCAAAATGATTTAAATCTAATGTCATCATTGTTTAATTTTGTCAAATCCAGTAATACGTTTTTTTAAAGACTGTTGCGAGTTAAAATTGTATACCATGATTCCTACGTTTTTATTGATAGAAAATGTAACGTTTATTTTTGGATATCTTTATTGTTGATTTGCTTTGACATTGACGTCCGTAAAGATACATGTGTGTAGTTGATTTTCATATTCAATGTAAAGCATTGGATATAGTTGTCTGGAAACATTATAAAGTATAATAGTATAGATTTTCTGTTTTATAAAAAGGACAGATGTCAGATAGCCATGTTATTAATACTTATTAAGGCCATTCTATAATTCAATATTTATGTTATATGGCATTATAAGTACACTTAATAAACAGGATAACAGTAATGCATGTTGATTGTTGTTTGTTTTATAAGTCTAATATATGTTAAATGGAAACGTTCAGAGTATTGGTATGAGATATTATCTTTATAAGAAAACAATGTAGATGGGTTTTTTTTTAACGAAAATCCAAATCTTTGTGCAAATCGAAAATCAAAAATCTTAGTTCAGCTTAAATAAACATCATGTCCCACAATGATTTTAGAAACAACTGTTCGCGGTATAATATTAATATGTTCAACATACTATTACTGTGCAGAGCGTTTATCCGCTTTGGAAATTTCTCCTCAAATCCAACAGCAATAAAATAGACACTGTAAATAAAAATCTGAAAGTTACATAAATCATTTGCCAACATGTCTGGACTTCTAATAAAATACGTCTAATTTACAGGATAAATTGAAAAGGCTATCAGACTGTTGATATCAGTCAAAAAGTACAATCAAAGTTGAGAATTAATACAGTTGAAACACAAACAAAGAGAAGTTATTAAAACAAAATGAATTTCACAATGATTTACAGACAGTCATATAATATGTTCTTTGTTCCGGGTAATACAGTTCGTTGACGTAGGTTTATGTGATTTAGAAGCGTCGCTATAATAATTTAAAGTCATATTAGCAAAAACGACTATAGACGTACTAGTTAATGTACAATTGGGAAAGAAAATATATCATTATACACTAAACAACAAACCCAAATGAGAGGAAAAAGCTGTCGAAACAATATTGTAAGGATAATAAGAAAATATAGTTTTCAAAAACACTGTCGCAAAGTGTTTCAAGTGATTTTTATCAACAATAATACATCATTATACGATAGTTATTCTTCTTTTGTTTTGTTTTCTTTTTTAATGCTTCTGATTGTCTTTTGGTATACTGTTATTCTAAAATGAATGACTCTGTTCGCTATGGGGTACGATCAGGGCTTCTAGAAGGGTGCGACCCGTAACTCTTAGCTAGAAGGAGGATTGGATAAATGATTGTTTTCAATTACTTTAAACTTGCTAAATGTCCACGACAAACTGTTCATGTGCATTCAGAAAGTTACCATTATAACAATAAATACAATAGATAGTTTCAGTAAGACCCATTTTTGGCCCCCAAAAAAGGCAGTTTTACAAAATTGTTAAAATGTAAACTTTAAGTTATTTATTGGATAGTAGAATGGTTCTGCTACATAAATATGGGCTGTTTTTGACAATACAATGCACATATATTTGTTACTAGCACCATTAAGTCATGATAAATTACTGAAATCTTAACAATTCAAGCATTTTACTTAAATTGTAGACGGTTTCCGTGTAAAACGAAAGTGGCCGCATTCGTGTTCATCCAAAATATTGAAATGGAAGTTGTATTTGATGATAATACATAACATATATAAAGATTGAGGATGAACACGGATGCGGCCACTTTCGTTTTTGACAAAAACCATCTGAAAAGTGACATTTTTACGCATATTTGGTAGATTTTTCATATTTGAGCTTGAATCGGATCGTTTTTAATGACGAAATAAGTTAAAATCTTTCACATAAATTTATTGAATCATGTGAAGTAGACACTTAAGTGTTTAAAAAGTGGTCAAAATATTTCGTAAGCTGAAACTGAAATTTGAGACCAAAATCAGTCCTTACCGGACCTACTCCTTTGATTGGCATAGATTATAGGTAGAAATTCTAGACAGCCTCCACAACTAGATGATGTGGACATGTTGTATATTGGGTTTTGTTTTTAGAACTTTCCTGAAGTTCATTATAATTTCGTAATCTATATTTAGTCAATCGGTGCAGCTAAAAGTAAATTCACAAAAATACTGGCCTCCGAGGAAAATTCAAAACAGAAAGATCTTAATCAAACCACCTTTTCAGAACCTTAAAGGTATCCAAGTTTCCTGTGTATTTTTAAGCATTGTCTTTATATATAATAAGTGTATAAGTAATAAGATAAATCGAGATGATTTTTAAATGAATACACAAGGGTGTTGAGTATGTATGAATTACACAGCAACAAAATGACACAAACATACTCGACTTATGATAAATATATTACGGTCTCCAATTGTAGACACACTCTACCCAATAGTTCCAGCTGCTTTGTATGTTTAAGTTTTATTAAATCTTTCGAACTAGGCAAACGATGCTGTTTACTGCCAAGGTTGGGTTGGCGGTAATGTTTAAGCATGGGTTTTTATATTACATAAGAAATCCTTTTATTTATTGAATCCGATTTTATTTTAATTTGACTTCTTCTCTCTAAGAATTCCTGTGTTTGAAAGAAGAAACTAGATAATTAGCATGTTAGTAGTCCTTGATAGAATACACAGCGAGTGCGATATAAATGTATCATGTTATGATGACAATTTTCCATTAGCTGTGACAATGTAAATTAGCATACAAATTGAAAATAACTCCTTGTAGGAATGTGCCGTAATTTTCTGGCTTACAGTAATATGCGATAAAGAAATCAAGTTGAAATTTTCCTAAAAAAGACAATTACTAAGAATAATTATAAAATGTCCAAACAAATAACGTTTGTAACATTGTGTGTTTTAGAACTTGATATACAAACAGTGGGATATACTGACACATTTTACAGCAACACTTTAAAAATCCCTTAACATGC
This sequence comes from Mytilus trossulus, assembly GCF_036588685.1. NCBI lineage: Eukaryota > Metazoa > Mollusca > Bivalvia > Mytilida > Mytilidae > Mytilus > Mytilus trossulus. The sequence continues at coordinate 11,368,963 of NC_086378.1, forward strand.
AAAAAAAGAACAACAAAACAGAATGCTTGATAATTTAAGGCGCAGTTGCTGTGTATTCTGCAACAAAGCAGGAAAGGCTTCAGGATTTTTCAAAATTTATATTTATCAATGATTAAAATCGATTATGAAATTTAACAATGAAATTTGTACAAGTTCGATCGCCTTTGCTGCACCAAGTCAGAAATTTGACAGTTGTTATCCATTCGTCTGATTTGTTTGAACTTTTGATTTTGCCATTTGATTAGGGACTTTCCGTTTTGAATTTTCTTCAGAGTTTGGTATTTTTGTGATTTCACTTCTCAGTTGACCGATTTTCGATTATAATTGATCATCAAAACAATGCTGACTGTATTCAATAATTTTGTCTCATTTTCTGCTGTTACTGGTTATGTCATATTGCTTATGTCCACACAAAGTTTCGTTTCTTTAATTAGACCTTGTTTACATCGACGTTCTCTTATGAAAACGAATGCTATTATACTTCAATGATGTATTTCTTTTAAATCTTTCTCAAGTAGTAAGAGGTCACCTGTTCTTCGAGTAATAACGGTTAACACTGAAATCATGTTTTCAGTTATATTTTCACAATAATCTTGTGATACATGTATATCAATCTAATTTTCGTTTTAGCTGATACACATTTGGCTGTGATTTCTTCTCAAAGGAAAATGAACTGGGGATTTCATCATAATTTATAAGCATTCTTTTTCTATTTGCAGGTTTATGATGTTGGTGATACTATGCATGTCAGCACATCAGGATATAGTGGAAAAGCAGGTTTCAAGACAGACTTGTTTCTGTTTGTAAGTATTGACATTCTCATTATGCTTGAAATTAATCCCGAATTTCGCTTCAAAAATTGCGAAAACGCAGGTTTCAAGACATTCTTTTTTCTGTATGTAAGTATTTTCTCATTGTTTTGGGACGAATCTATAAGTGCCACTTTAAAATCGATAGGTATTGAAACGACTTACTCTCTTTTTAATAGATATACTCTAGCCTCTTCAATGCGAAGGTTACTAAGAAGTTATTAATAAAATAAGTTAAACTTTATTGTTAATCTATTTAATTTCTCTCATCTTTTATTTGATCAGTCTTTTGTAGACGAAACGCGCGTCTGGCGTAAATACAAAATTGCAATCCTGGTATCTATGATGAGTTTATTTTCAACCAATGTGTCGATGTCACTGCTGGTTGAGTTTTTATTCCCCGAGTGTATCAACAGCCAAGAAGTCAGCACCTCTGTGTTGACAAGAATTATCATTGATATGTTGAAAATCACTGTTTACATAACTTTGAATTTTGAAACCCTTAGGCTTTTCCAGGAATAGATTTAACCTTTTCTGTATATGGCAATACGTTTAGCAAGTTTTGGTCCTCAATGCGCTTCAACTGCGTACTTTATTTGGCCTATTTTATTGTTTTTGATTCGAGCATTACTGATAAGTCTTTTGTAGGCAAAACGCGCGACTATTGCAAATACAAAATTTCAATCTTGGTTTCTATGTTGAGTTTATTTAAATACGGTAGTAGATTTTGGATTTTAATATCATTTACTTTATAATTTCAGTTGTTCAGTAAAGGAAAGTTGATACGGTCATATGAAGTATCCCCAGGAACTGTTACCGACATCTTGATTGAACAAAACATGGGGCTTGCTCCATCAGCTTCTTTATTGTTGTATGCCATTTCTAATGAAAATGAACTTGTTGCAGACGAGATGCAAATAATGGTTTCTGGACTTCTTAAAAATCAGGTATATATTTTGTACATTACTTACTGCAAAAACCGTTTACATTATAATTCACATCTTTATTAGAGTGTAAATAAACCGGTGTTCAAAAGTCATAAATCGATTAATAGAAAACAAATCTTGGTGACAACCAAAACTGAGAGAAACACATCAGCTATAAGAGGAAAACAATTGAAGAACAGGAACACTAAACTGCAACAAAACTAACGCCAACATATTTAGAAACGGGCTATTCGACAACTCCGATATTTCTGATAATCTCGTTTTATAGCTAGCAAAACCTCTCGCTTATATAGCTGTGTTAAAAAAAACACTTAAATAATAATATTACACGACAGAAATACAGTACATCTAAACGTAAGAACACTCAGCACAGAGCAATGCAATAATAAATATTATAATAGTACATGACGACATGTAAACGGCAGAAAAACAACGGACATCTCATACTTTCTATAGCTTAGGACACCACAGACTGAACTTCACATATGTTAAATGTACCGATTATTCATAGTTCAAATCAAAAACAATAAAGCATAACACACTATTGAACCGTACTACAAAAAAACCCATCATACCTCAATACATGAATGTTGGATGTATAAATACAGAGACACGTCGTATAGCAAAGCGAATTCACACTCGGCAAAGTCATATTCAGAAATCATCAATACATGAGCAATATAGTTGCCAAGCAAATACCAATAAATCAATGAATATATATCAACGTTTCTGTATCAACACCTTCATATTTGCTTTGCCGAAGAACGTAGTTTGCCAGTTGAATATTGTGTGTGATATGGATATAACTCAACAGAAAGTATGATGTACACCTTGATACACAGTATGCGCACGAATAAAGAAAAGGTGCTGTAATTAAATGTGCAATATCAATGATGCTCTCAATCAATGAACTGGTTTATTTCCAATCAATGAAATGAAAAAAGATAGTGGAAATGGGAATTCTTTCAAAGAAACAACAGCCCGGCCAAAGAGAAGAAAACAGTAAAAGGCAACTAATGGGTTGTTAGCACAGAGAATAAATCCGGGAGAGGCTTCAGCTGGTCGCTTAACAAAAATGTGTAATAGTTTATTGAAAAGGGACGCCATACTAAACTCTAAAACATATTAATGTCACAACTAAAATTAAAAATTATACAATATAAAAAAGAAGATGTGTTATGGTTGCCAATGAGACAACTATCCACAAAAGACCAAAATGACACAAACATTAACAACTATAGGTCACTGTACGGCCTTCAACAATGAGCAAAGCTCATACCGCATAGTCAGCTATAAAAGGCCCCGATAAGACAATGTAAAACAATTCAAACGAGAAAACTAACGGCCTTATTTATGTAAAAAAATGAACGAAAAACAAATATTTGACATATAAACAAACGACAACCACTGAATTACAGGCTCCTGACTTGGGACAGGCACATGCATAAATAATGTGGCGGGGTTAAACATGTTAGCGGGATCCCAACCCTCCCCCTAACATGAGACAGTGGTATAACAGTACAACATAAGAAAGAACTATAAAAATCAGTTGAAAAAGGCTTAACTCATCAGATAGACAAAAAATACAAGTGGAAGACTTACAAAGGCAAGCTCATAACTTGAGACAGGTGCAAAAAATCAGCAGGGTTAAACACATTTTGTTAATCTCAACCCTCACCCTAAACTGTAGCTAAAGTAGAAAAACAACCACACAACAATATGCACAGTAAAATTCAATTTAAAATAAGTCGTAGTCCAATATCAGAATAGGTTACAACAGAATTGACTAATCATTACATATAAAAAAAAATCAACAACTTATCTTTGATATACTAAGTTGTGCAGATAATTTAGGATTTTATATGTATTATTTTTGTATTTTTAGATGACTATGGAGTACAGTGTTAAAAGACAAAAGGTTGGAAGAGATGTCACTTTAAGTGTTACTTCGGATCCAAATTCTTTCATATTTTTAGTCGCTATTGACAAAGGCTCTCAACTTTTAAAAGCGCCAAACGACATAACGTTTCAACAGGTAGGTGAAATAAAGTCCAAGACAAACAGTGTCATATAGAATTAATAAAATAATTTGTGAATTATGTAAAGTTTGGCTTACAATCTTGAATTTTTAACCAATTAAATTTAAGTAAAAAGTAAAAGCACAATAATACTGAACTCCGAGGAAAATTCAAATAGGAAAGTCCAAAATCAAATGGCAAATTCAAAAGTCCAAAGACATCAAACGAATGGATAACAACTGTCATATTCCTGACTTGGTACAGGCATTTTCTAACGTAGAAAATGGTGGATTGAACCTGGTTTTAAAGCTAGCTAACGCTCTCACTTGTATGAAAGTCGCATCAAATACCATTATATTGACAACGACGTGTGAACAAAACAAACAATTCAGGTAAAAATGTCACAAATAGGGGTAAATAGTCTTATTTGGTAGGTCACATTCGTGAAAAGGGAACAGGATTGTAGTTACGACATACGGAACATATCCGATATCATCTGTGAATTGGATATTCCATAATGGTCAACCAACTCGTGATGTCGTCTGTAAAATTTAAAAAGTGATGATTTCAACTTCATCATTAAGAGATAATTTGAATTGAAGATTACGACATCAATATTTATGTCAGTATTGGTGACACAAACACTATTTCAATATTTGGCATAATAAAAATTAAGTTATTAATTAGACACAGCAACATGAATAAAGGCAACAGTAGTATACCCTGTTCGAAAGTCATACATCGATGGAGAGAAAACAAATCCGGGTTACAAACTGAAGGAAACACATCAATCATACGAGATAAAACAACGGAACAATAAAGACAAAAAACATAAATTAAAAGTGCAACCAAAACCAAAGATAATGTAACGCACACCAAGCAGATATTTAAAATAAGAACTGCCATTTTCTTGACTTGGCACAGAACATTTCAAGAAAAAATGATGGGTTGACTATAAAAGCTACAGTACACTTATTACATAATATTCTCTACTAAACCAGATAGTCGATTACTGAACCAAACAGGAACAAACTGTTGCTTACGTAATTTTGATATAATTTGATTGACTGTAGGAATGTATTATTTTCAAGTCTGACTGAATTCCTGATACCGTGGATTTATTTATTTTCGTGGGTATCGATTTTCGTGAATTAAGGAAAACTAGCATGTTTGTCGATGTTTACTTTCCGGTTTTAGCCGTAGTATGCATACAAACCTATAGAACATTTGTCATTCTTAGAACATTTGATTTCGTGGTTCACCTGTACCCACAAAATCCACGAAAATTGATATCAAACGAATAAAATTAATCTACGTTGTTTAATGACATGGCATATTTGATTAGGAACTTGCCGTTTTGAATTTTCCTCACAGTTAAGTATTTTTGTGATTTTTCTTTTTCTTAGTAAATACAACATATCAATTACAACATATGACCTGGGGGAAAAATCATAGCAGTGGACAATATCAGTACAATGTCTTTTTTGTTTAGGTCAAGGAAGGGATAATGGAGTTTGATACAAGAGAGGAAAGAGATGGTAATAGCCCTTATCCTGGTCCAATTATGTTTCGGAAGAAAAGATTTGCTGTTGAGAATTTTTATCGTGGTATATCAGCGAATGAAATTTTAGAGGTAATTTCAATAATACATGTTGTCAAAAAGTCAAACTAGTTATAATCCGTAGACTAATGAATTTTTAATTTAACGTTTCCAAATCAAATGCATTCTGGGTAGTTTTTTCAAAAGTGTACACCAAAACGTTGCGATTGTCTGAAAACGTCTAAAACAATGAAATTCAACCAATATTGTGACGTTATTTTCATTTTGGGTTAAGAATAATGAAATTATCCATAGTCCTTTAGATTCTTAAAAGGCCAATTTTTCAGCTCCTTTTCTCTTAAGTTGCTACTTTAGATATATCGACTATTAACTTAAATTTTTAATGAAAAAGAATAATACATTTTTTTTAAATATTAACGTATTTGTATTCATTAAATGCAACAATATTTTCAATTTCCAACAAAATTCAATACTGACAGGACGGTGTCACTTACCTGTCAAAAGAGAAAACAATGGATATAAGTCATCAAAAAATGTCCTGTAACAGTTAATTATTTATTTAACATGACTATATGATTTGTCAAATCACTCCATATTTATTTCCTAAATCAAATGGGTTGTTTAACTAGAATGTCATATATCTTTCTACCAAACCTCTAGTTTTGGTGTAAATGCTATCGTTTAAAAAGTAATGAAGTTTCTTTCTTGCATGTTTTGCACCATAACCAACACTATTCATCTTAAAATACAAGACCTAATGTTTTGTGAAATTGGGCTATCAACGAAATACTCCTTTCTAACAGATAATGTTTACTGAAACTTGAATTATAAGTTATCTTTCTCAATTATAACCCGATGCTGGGTAAATTGATCGTATTGTGAGATTAAATCATTTTGTCGAAAGATTTGAACCGACCAACAGAAGAACATGTTTTATTTCAATGCGACAGAATGATAAATATAAAACAACATCAGGAATGCAGATATCTCGTAAAAGGGAATGACGATAACCAAACAATGTTAGAAATTCATAAGTTGAAGCAATTGAAACAAAATCATGACAAAACGAGCAATGATCTTAAAACAAACAATAATCTACAAAATACTGCATTTGAAACTAGAATGTACAACACGAACCACAACAAACCCAACAAACCCGAGGGATCTCAAATGATCAGGAAAGGTTAGCATAGACTGGTCCTCTCCCTTGCAACATACGGGTATCTCAGATACCTTTGTTGGATCTGTCATAGTCAAACAGATAAAGAACAGAGAACTAGTCTAGGGTCATAAGATCTTGCACTTTCGTGTTGTAAATAAGCAAGTGCAACTACTTTCTGTGGATAATTCGCCTGTGGCTTCATTGTTTTAGCAGTTTATTGTTACACTACATAACTGTCAATATTTTGTCTCAGATAGACAACTTGAACACAGAGAACAGATTTTAGCTATTTTATTTAAACTTGTTAATTAACAACAACAATTATGTTAATTTGATAGAAAAAACTTCAGCGCAACAAGTTTATTTTTAATATAAAATACGAAAGTTATCAAGGCATTATATTTAAAATATCGTATTGCACTGACGTGCATTTGTTTATATGTTTTTAGACTGTCGGTATAGTATATATGACAGATGCACATGTAGCTGAAACCAATGATGGTAAGATCTTTTTAATCAGGCTTTATTAATCATCTTTTATAATCACAAGAGCTTTTTAATATTTTTCACGTCTATGGCATATTTGTGGCTTTTTTATGGCTCAAATCATACTAATCATTGACTGGGGGCTATATTTGTGTATCTATTTCACAGAAGCTTAAGTATAAATGTATATACTTTTCTACTGTCTACATCTAATACAATTAACAGTAATAAGAAAAGCTTGTTAGGTTTGAATTTTAATTACAAATTGACCTTTCCTATTATCAGATAAAAAGTACTCACTGTGATGAGCCAAATGTTTCTTTTGAATACTTTCTTTCTTCCGTGGGTAAGATTCTAGAACATATTGGAATGGAACACTTTAAACGAGTTGAAATACTTTAAAACAATTAAAAACAACAAACAACCTTCCAACCTTACAAAGAATAAACACCTAATTGCTATTTATTCCACTCCGAATAAGTTCCAAAATTACACAACTATTTCATCCAGTTGAAGCTATCTGGGACCCTGTTTAAACAATTCACCATGCATGATAGTTTTTAATGAGACCTGTTTAAACAACCGTAAATACGTCAAACAAAATATTTTTTTACTTCAATTTTAATTTCGAAAAAAGTGGATCATACTATATCAAAGTTTCTTTAAGATCACTTTCTCAAGTTTTTCTCCCTCAGCTCACTACTGATGACCTCCATTTTTCGGCCGGTGACCCAAACAGGAAGTTATATAAATGACTGTTTATCCCGGAATGGACTAAAGAACGATATGGTGTATTTTTATAAGAGTGAATATTTTTTCTCCAACCTGTAATAAACATATTCTTGAAATGACAAGTTATAAGAGCAAATATCATTTGAAATATTTAAATTCTTTTGGTAAGTTAAATCAAGGATCAAACAGTAGCTGTAGTATATATTCTCTTTGAATAAACTTTCGGAAGGTTCATCTTACTTATACAGTTAACAACCCAAATGAAAAAATCGTATTATTGGTTTATCATATAAACTGCAATATATAATGTCAAATGAAAGGATTGGAAATGTTCCTTTGTCCATTTTGATACTATACTTTACTCTATTTGATGAACCCTTTTCTAAGAATACTCCTTTATATCGGAATGGACTCGGTCAAATGTTAAAACTGCGAGACCAGGGGTTAAATTCATAAAAGTTGTGATCAGAGCACAAAAATGATGCTCGAAACATAACATCCAGCATTCTGATTGGTTGATTTTGGAGTACGAGTACAAAAAAACTGAGTTAAAAATTTTATGACTTCAAGGCTTAAAAAGAAATTTATATTTGTTATTATAGTATGCAACTATATAACATTTTTTGAAGTCTTGTAATCATCTGCAGGTGGGAATTATTATTTATATGAAGATGATGATCTAGTCGCTGATATGCCAAATAATGTCCAAGGAGAACAAATCCAATCAGATTTATCGAATAAAGTTCGTAATTTTTTTCCGGAATCTTGGATCTGGTTGAATGTTGTTGCAGGGTATGATAACCAAAATCTTCAAATCTAAGTTAAATCTGGCTGCAAAAGTAATGATCATTCGTAGTCTGTTTCAGCATGTTTTAATTTGGTCAAATTATTCCAAATATATGGGATTGTGCATTGTGTAATAGTTCTATGGTAAAACTTTATGTATTCTTGTCATTACCTTTTGCTTATGTGCCTTGTCTATATGCCTTTTTGTGTTTCCTTGTTACATATAACGTGGTTCTGTACTTATACATCCCGTCATTGTGTTATTGTGCTATAGTAATTTTTGTATTCTTGTCTTTCATATTTGCAAATGTTCTTTGCTATATGCCATTTTTGTGTTTCTTTGTTACATATGATGTGACTCTTTACTTTTACATCCCGTTATTGTGCTATAGTAAATTTTAATATTCTTGTCTTTCATTTTTGCTAAGGTGCTTTGTCTATATGATGTTTTGTGTTTCTTTGTTACATATGACCCGGCTCTGTACTTGAACATCCCGTCATTGTGCTATAGTATTTTTTTTGGTTTTCTTGTCTTTCATTTTTACTAAAGTGCTTTCTTGATATGGCTTTTTGTGTTTCTTTGTTTCATATTTGTTTGTTTTAAAGTGATTGAGAATATGGTGCAGTGTTACCTAAAAAGCATGCTACACATGCTTCAAGTCAAATGTCTACGAACACACATGCTTCAAGTCAAATGTCTACGAACACACATGCTTCAAGTCAAATGTCTACGAACACACATGCTTCAAGTCAAATATCTACGAACACACATGCTTCAAGTCAAATGTCTACGAACACACATGCTTCAAGTCAAATGTCTACGAACACACATGCTTCAAGTCAAATGTCTACGAACACACATGCTTCAAGTCAAATGTCTACGAATACATATGCTACAACTCAACTGTCTATTAACATATATGCTACAACTGTTTATGAATACACATGCTTCAACTCAACTGTCAACGAACCCACATGCTTCAACTCAGTTGTCAACGAACACACATACTTCAAGTCAAATGTCTATGAACACATATTCTTCAACTCAGCTGTAATTGAACACACATGCTTTAAGTTAACTGTCTACGAACAAACATGCTTCAACTCAAATGTCTTTGAACAAACATTCTACAACTCAACTGTCTTCAAAAACCCAAATGTTGATAAGCACATGTTTTTTCAATGACCATTGATATTTTTCTCCTTTGAAAAAGCCCTTTCTCATACAAGATATCTTTACTTGTTTGTCAATGATATAATTTGAAGATATTCATAAATAAGTGACTAGTAGCTACTTACAACTTACTTGGTATCTAAGCTTTATATTCCCTATAACATTTGGCATGAGGTCGGGTATTGGTTATATGTCAGTTTTACTGTCTACTATTATTTGATTTTTCGTGTTATATGTCTCATTATACATTACAACTACGATAACTAAAGAGTAAACCTTAAACTAATTCGGATTCATTTATTTGCGCAAAAAGATTGCCTTTTCTTGGATATGGGATCTCGTAGTTTTCACAAAGTCTGCATTTAACATGATACAAATTTGTATTTCGTTGAACATTTGAATTCGTCATAAAAAATAAATCACAAAAAACTGAACTCCGAGAAAATTTTAAAACGAAAAGTCCCTAATCAAAAGGTTAAAATTAAATGATAAAAGACATCAAAAGAATGGATAACAACTGTCATAAACCAAGAAAATGGGTAACTAATGAATAATAATGAATCATCAGTAACATAGATTGGTTTGTATATTTACCCAAAACACGTAGCACATATTGTCTGACTCAAAGAACATACAAAAACATATTTAAATATGAAATGTTACCTACACAACTAAAACACTGAGAATTTACGTTACACCAAACCTATACTTGTATTGCTGTTTATGTACACAACTTTACAGCAACCAATTCATACATCGGGGTTAACCATTACATTTCTTTGTCAAACATACAATATTTGATGCAATTTATGTGTATAATGGATGGAATGTGACCATTGCAAACTTTATAAATAGTCCAATTTTTAATACTTCCTCCCAATACAAAGTTTAAAAAATTAAAATAATACGAAATATACGAAATATACTGAAAGAAAGTACGTTGGCATTCTTTACAATCAACATTTATTAAGTTCAGATAAAAGATAAAGTGAATAGGTTCTTGTGACAGTGTTCAGAAGATCTTAAGATACTTATAGAAAAATGTCGCCCTTATGTTGTGATAAAATGATTGTAAGGTAAACGCTGACGTGTTTTGCTGTGGTTCAGAAGTGTTTCTCGTTTCTCCTTTTTTATATTAATTAGATCTTTGGTTTTCCTGTTTGAATAGTTTTACGCTAGGCATTTGGATGCCCTTAATTATAGCTTGCTGTTCGCGGTGAGCCAAGGCTAAGTGTTGAAGGTCGTTCTTTGGCCGATTATAGTTTACTTTTTACTAATTGTGACTTGGATGGAAATTTGTTTCATTGGCACCCATACCACATCTTCTAATCTCTATGTTCGTTTGTTTGGGTTCATCTGACCTAAGCCGTTTTTAAATAGATCCCAAAAATGTGACGTTTATGTAATATCTGCACATGTTGTTCGATTTTTTTTTATTTATCTGAGCTACATTCAACATTCAAATCATAATATCTTAAACATGTGCGATATTTCAGTGTGTACTCAAATGTTGTAGCTTTTTTTTAAATCAGACTGTATTACATGTAGTCCCCTTCAGACGAAGTACATTATAAGTAAATTATAAATAAAAGGGACACGTTTTGCAGTATGATGGAATAATTTAAGCATCAGTGGCTACCCTCGATTCTATCTAACCATGAACTGTGATAGCTGCACTCACCTGTCATATTCTTTGTATTCGTCTTTTATCTGCACTAATTACACAGTAGCTTTATAGTATCTTGTAATAAGCTTGTTTTGGTTTTGCAACTTCTAGATATTCAGTATATTCATATATCTTATCTTTGAGAGCAAGTTTTTAACTAATTTTGATATTTGCATTTTTAAATTAACAAGATTCATGTAGCTTTAATAATTTTGAAAGATCTTTAAAGATCGTGCTAAAATGTAACATGCACTCTAAAATTTCGATTTTAAGAAGTTTAATGTTGAATGCATAACGTCATTCACCAATAACAGTCTTAGAGTGTAAGCTATATTGCATTCACCTTTTCCGTTCGCCAATCATTTCGTCTAACAAAGATATCTGTCTTACTTTGTCCATGTACTACTAAACAAAATGACTTTATGTTTGGTCAGAATCACTTTTCGGTTCTGTGAGACAGATACTTCCTGTTTGCCGATACGTTGATATTCGAAAATATTTAATGAAATTTCTAAATTTCACTGCACATTTCTTCTGTATCACTTAACAGAATGACTCTTTCTGTAATATCTAAGATTTTGTTTAACTTTTTTCAGAAACCTACTTCCTTTTTTCGATAACTTAAATCACAAATGAATATATTTTTAGCACAACAACGTGTGCATTCTTATTTTTTTCTTGATATGTTGTTTTTTTTTTTATGTTCAATAAAACAGCTTTGTAAATTTTACCTTCTGCTTTATCAACCTTTTGATCGATCGAAATTTTTGATCTGATGAAGGCAATTTGGTAGTTTTAGTGTATTATGTAAATGAAATATTAGACATAATCTATTTGATTAATCAATAACAAAAGGTGACATACACTTGTTAAGTTTTGATTATTCACAAATCTTTACGCCCTTTACATTTACATAGATTATATCATGTATGACATGGTTCAAGAAGCTGCTGGAATACCTAATCTTGCAAACAAGGTAAACGATGAAAAAATACCAACAGAATCAGAATCATCAAACAATGTTCGTAAAAACTTTCCAGAATCTTGGATCTGGTTGAATGAAGTTACAGGGTGAGATAAGAGTACATGTTACACAATCCAAGTTCAAATATGGCTGCAAAAGTAAACTATTGACGTGTTTTATTTACCATTTAAACAGTTTAGATATATGCTATACAATATTTTTGGGATTAAAATGAAAAAAAGAGTGACAATTATCACAAGTGGATATCTCTCTGTAGAAATTCAAAGAGGCCATTTATAGGCCAATACGCTTATATGATGATTTTCTGAAATCAATACATTTCGTTAAAAGTAGAATGTGACGATACGCTATGTTAGTCGTGTTGCAATTACTTTCAAGATGAAGACACTGAATATTTCCTGGTTTGTTTTATGTAGAAGAACTTATAATTGATACGAACAGTTAATATACATGGAACTTATTTATATTGTCCCGGATTCAGTGTTCAGGAAGGCACTTCTAAAGTTCATCCTCGGATCAACTAGCAAAAGAAGGTTATAGCATTATGGATGGTAGTTTTTGTCCAACCAGTTTTCTTTTATCGTGCTTAAAGATCAAATCATAGCAAATTATAAAGCGCTGACACAAAATAATCTTTGTGAAAAATGCCGGTGACAATATATTTGTACCTTTCCTTACAAAATTCCATGCATATAAATGATAATCTAGCTACAGTGTTGGTAACGGCGTTAACTATTAATATGAACTTTCAGGCGTCGTAAGGTAGAGGACAGTATGGTCGTTATAGTATGGTCGTTATCTGGTTTACAGTTGCCGTATTGTCTGAAATAACTGTTTGGCATATCACTGTTTTTTGGGACGTTTCGACCCCGAGGGTATCACCAGTCAAGTAGACAGAACGTCGATGTTACTCAAAATTTTGAATTTTTCAAAAAACTAAGGATTTTCTTATCACAGGCATAGATTACCTTAACCGTATTTGACACAACTTTTTGAATTTTGGATCCTCAATGGTCTTCAACTTTGTACGTGTTTGGCTTTATAAATATTTTGATATGAGCGTCATTGATGAGTCTTATGTAGACGAAACGCGCGTCTGGCGTACTAAATTATAATCCTGGTACCTTTGATAACTATTTACACCACTGGGTCGATGCCACTGCTGGTGGACGTTTCGTCCCCGAGGGTATCACCAGCCCAGTAGTCAACACTTCGGTGTTGACATGAATATCAATAATGTGGTCATTTTAATAAATTTCCTGTTACAAAATTTTGAATTTTAAAAAAAACTAAGGATTTTCTTATCACAGGCATAGATTACCTTAGCCGTATTTGACACAACTTTTTGAATTTTGGATCCTCAATGCTCTTCAACTTTGTACGTGTTTGGCTTTATAAATATTTTGATATGAGCGTCACTGATGAGTCTTATGTAGACGAAACGCGCGTCTGGCGTACTAAATTATAATCCTGGTACCTTTGATAACTATTGACATGCATATCAATTATATGGTCATTTTTGAGGAAAGACGGCTTCCTATGGGGTTGACCAGCGTGACATCCCCTCACGTCATTCATCTTGTTCAGTAAGGGTGGACCCCCCCTCCCCCAACAACAACAAATCTTACTGAGATTGATGAAACGGAGACACACACATTAATAGATTGACTTTTTTACACATTTTCCTTCTGTGTCTCGAAATATTATCGTATCTTGAGCTCTTCTTGACACTATTTATGTTTCTTTTACAATCCGGAAAAATCAGTATGACAGGATATTCTAAATATATCCACCCGTCCCTCATTTAATAGTGACGTCATTGTTGGAATGCCATACCACGCAGAAGCAGGGATATCCTCCACCGGTTATTTAAATCAGTTTTTATTTTAACCAAACTTGGCCACAATCATCATTGGGGTATCTAGTTCAAAAATTGTGTCTAGTAACCCCGCCAACAAACCAAGATGGTCGCCATGGATAAAAATAGAACATAGGGGTAAAATGCAGTTTTTGGCTTATAACTCAAAAACCAAAGCATTTAGAGCAAATCTGACGTGGGATAAAATTGTTTATCAGGTAAAGATCTATCTGCCCTGAAATTTTCAGATGAATCTGACATTCCGTTGTTAGGTTGCTGCCCCTGAATTGGTAATTTTAAGGAAATTTTGCTGTTTTTGGTTATTATCTTGAATATTATTTTAGATAGAGATAAACTGTAAACAGCAATAATGTTCAGCAATGAAATAAGTCAACATGACCAAAATGGTCAGCTGACCACTTTAGGAGTTATTGCCCATTATAGCTAATTTTTAACAATTTTTCGTAAATCTTAGTTATCTTTTAGAAAAATCTTCTCCTCTGAAACTGCTCGGCCAAATTAGTTGAAACTTGGCCGCAATCATCATTGGGGTATCTAGTTTGAAAATTGTGTCCGATGATCCGGCCAATCAACCAAGATGGCCGCCACGTCTCAAAATAGAACATAGGGGTAAAATGCAGTTTTTGGCTTATAACTCAAAAACCAAAGCATTAAGAGTAAATCTGACACGAAGTAAAATTGTTGATCAGGTCAAGATCTATCTGCCCTGGAATTTCCATATGAATTGGATCATCGGTTGTTAGGTTGCTGCCCCTGAATTGGTAATTTGGAGTAAATTTTGCTGTTTTTTTTTTGTAATTATCTTGAATTTTATTATAGATAGTGATAAACTGTAAACAGCAATAATGTACAGCAAAGTAAGAACTAAAAATAAGTCAACATGACCAAAATAGTCAATTGACCCCCTAAGGAGTTATTGCCCTTCATAGTAAATTTTTAATAATTTTCACAAAATTTGTAGATTTTCACCACAGAAACTACTGTTATAGATAGAGATAATTGTAAGCAGCAAAAATGTTTAGTTAAGTAAGATCTACAAACACATCACCATCACCAAAACACAATTTTGACATGAATCCATCTGTGTACAATGTTTAATATTAACATAGACCAAGGTGAGCGACACAGGCTCTTTACAGCCTCTAGTTTTGTGTTCCTTTGGTGTTTTTTTTTTTTTTTTTTTTTTATCAAATTTGACCTTATTGAAATTGATAATTGAAGTACATATTGTGCTGCATTGATCCTTAAATTTGCAATATTAAATACAATCGTAATCAGTAAAAGAGGCGAGACATGTCACTGTGTACAGTGTTGTACTAGCATTAAGATGTTGTGTCTGTTACAGGATATCAGGATAGGTTCTTCCTTTTTATTTATGCTTAATGATTAAATTCAAAACTTTGAATATTTATAAGGACACTAACATATCTTTTACAATCTTTCTGTAAATTACAAGCCTAGTATTCTTTGATGAGTTTTTATATTGCTATGGTAAGCAGAAAGAAACAGATAATATCCCTTCTTTAATTTGATTTTTCGAGTAATGGGAGATATTCACTAACATATTTCATGGAATGTATACGTAGTCTTATGTTTGTACGAAATATTAGCGCATGATCATTTAAAAGCATTATATCATGCTTGCTTTTATGCAGACTTTAAATTATAATATGCTTATTAAAACTTGATATAACATTTTCAGCTGAGTCAGATTAGAAATAGTCTACCTTCATGTATTAATTATTTAAAAGAGAATTGGATTAAGACCTGAAAATAAGCTTTTATTCTAAAAAGCTCTTTTATAAGAATTGATTATTATTAATATGTTAATGCGGGATTCACACATTGCCGATTATTGCTTCCGTTTAAGATCAGACAGCAATGAGACACGAAAAAGTATAAAAGTCAGATTACTCTCCTCAATTGTCTGGAATGTCCTATCATTGTCTGAAAGCAGTCGTTTAATTTTGTAACAGATTCCTACGGTTCGGGAATGGTCCGGATACGGGAATGGTCCGGATAGTTCGGCGAAGCACCCCGACAGCCGATTTTGGCTAGTCGGATTACAAGCGTGACTATGTCGTGACAGATTCTGCTATATCGGATCAAATCCTAAAAATGTTTGTGTTTTCTGGACGGTGTCCTGTGGAAAGAGTAATGATTTGGATAATTTTCATTGCAGTTTTTCTGCCGATTGAGTCCAGATTGCATCCAAATCTTTTCGATTGCGAACCGTCTTTGCCGAAACCGTTCCGGAACAGTCCCGTTATTAATACGAAATAAGTCAATGATACCCACGTCAGAGTCCGGACAATTACAGAATACAATACGACTGAGACCAGACAAAGCCGTTTGCAATGCGATAGAGCGGATCGTGATAGGATTACGTTCCGACAGTAACTGATCATTCCAAATAAGCCGACAGTTTTGGAACGGATGACTTCCGTAAGCGTCGGTTCACTGTCTGATCTCTGTCGGATTATATTCGGTAAAATCGGGACACAGTTGTGACAGAATCAGTCGATTTTTACCATGCGATACAAATCGGATTAGAAGCGGGTTCAGAACGGGATTATCGGCACAAATTCGCTTGGAAACTGTTTAATATTGACGCAATCTGAACAATATCTGATTGTTGTCGTGATTAATAATCTTTTTTTACAAATTTTAATTAAAGTTTGAATTTCCATCCACGATTAAGAGGATTTTGATCAGACTTTTGACAAATTTTATTCGGGAATGGTCCTGTCAAGGACGGCAGTAAAATTCGTGAATGTGTGACCCCAGCTTAAAGAAGAAATAATTTACAAATTAAAAATATTATAATAACTTTATTTGAACTATTTTTTTTTTAGCATTTGATGTTTCTTTAACGCCTTTATCTAAAAATATTTTATAGTAATACGTCAATTTACTTCATCCATGTAATATCTGAAGTATTTGATATTCAGTGTATTTTTTTTATAATTACATTATAATTAATTTCAAACTTGATAAACACCAATTTAAAAAAAAAATAGGACAGAAAAAATAAAAATAACAACTATAGGAATGTCATATTCACTTGTTTTGATTTGACGTACAAGCAAGAACATAAATAGCTGCAATATGTCCCAGATTAATATGCCATGTATGTGTATATATAGATTTAAATGAGATCATGTTTGCCAAGCCTGGAATTGCACCTATTCAAAGAAATGATAAAGAAGGAAACATACCAGTAGAATCAGTATCAACTAACAAAGTTCGTAAAAACTTTCCTGAATCTTGGATCTGGTTGAATGACGTAACAGGGTGAGACAGAGCAACAGAATATAAAATTCAAATTTAAATCTGGCTGCAAATGTGATCTATGGCTGTTAAATTGTATTTTCGAATTGTTAATATCAATGCAATATAATATTTAGACCATGAACAAAAAAAATACAGAGAAATGAATCGCAAGAAAAAAAATAATTCTGAAAACTTGTTTACTATTTAATTCAGTGTCGGATGTTGTACTGGATTAAATACATTCAGATTCAAAGCTTTATGCAAGTCAGGAAAATTACAGTTGTTAGCTATTCGTTTGATGTGTTTGAGCTTTGGATTTTGCCATTTGAATCGGGACTTTCTGTTTTGAATTATCCTCGGCGCTCGGTATTTTTGTGATTTTATGTTTTGTGATCTTTTGCTGTAATAGTTCATAATTTGTTCAAAAGATCCTTCAATCCTTGTTGCTTCACAATGTATTCATAAAGTTTTAAGCATTATGTTTTCTGCCCTTTATCGGTTATACTATTAAGGTTCATAATTTGGTCAAAATAATGTTCTTCTTCTTTTTCTTCTTCTTCCGAATACGGGAGTAGACTTCTTTGTAAGAGTGTTAAACATCCCGGAACCTGTTTAGAACCTTCGATGTCTGAAAATGTATTTATGAAGTTTAAAGCATTATATTTTGCAATCCTTTATCGATAGAGCTATAATGGTTCAATTTTTTTCAAAAGATTGATCCAATCGTAGATGCTGCAGAATGTATCTATGAAATTAAGAGGGTATGGCTTGATCTTTCGGTCATGCTGTAATTATTCCTATTTTTGTCAAAAGATTATTTAAATATAAGATGCCACAAAATGTATTTATAACCATTTATGAACTTAAACCATTATATTTTGCTTCCATCTACCTGAAATGCTGAAATATGGTGCAATGATTCATAATTTGTTCAAAAGATTAAAACATTCGTGGTCTTCGGTTGATATTTGCTCTATGGGAGAGTTATTGTCTCTTCTTCCACATTTCAATTCTTAATTTAAATCAATTTTTAGAGGCCACAAAATGCATTTATGAAGAACTAGGTATGCTTGTCTGAAGCTTGTATTTGATTTGGTTAAGTACTTTTTCAATTTCTGCTGTAGTTTATTTCACAAATTTTAATATGATGTTGGCCATGCTGATGGATACCCAAGGATTGATGCTTGAAATGAAATGCACAGCGTCTAAATTAACATTTGTGTTTGATTGAATACATTAAATCAGAATATATGAGTAAAATCGAAATTGAACATGTAGTATTAGTATAACGTTTAGAATTCTTGTTTTAAGATGATTATTTGGTCTCTATATTTCTATTGCTCTGATCTAATATAAACAGTTGCTTAGTGTTCTGTTCACATAAATTGAGAAATATCTTATGCAAGTCAAGAATATGACAGTTGTTATGTATTCGCTTGATGTGTTTGAGGTTTCGATTTTGCCATTTGAATAAGGACTTTCCGTTTAAAATTTTCCTCAGCGATCATAGTTAATGAGTTTACTTTTTCTGCCTACGGCTGTAATCTACTTTTTTGGTCGGATTGTTGTCTCTTTGACATGTTCCAGATTTCCAATTCTCAATTGTTACGGATGTAGTATTAGTAGAACGTTTAGAATTCTTGTTTTAAGATGATTATTTGGTCTCTCTATTTCTATTACTCTATAAACAGTTGCTTAATATTCTGTTCACTTAAATTGAGAAATATCTTACACCATTTACATTCAGTCCTGGAGAAGATCACCAAGTTGAGGTTTTCTTGTAAAGAAAGAAAGACCTATCTACATGTATGTCTGCAGTTGTTGATCAAACTGAAACTGACTTTATTGTTCAGTTTATGCATTTTTCGTCATTACTTAAAAATTCTAGAACTTTTTATATCCGGGTTTCTACAATGTGTTTTCGTTTGTAAACCATTAAAAGATCTAAATTGAGTAGTACAGGATTCTATAAGCTTCTCTTGCCTCGTGATACTTCTTTTCTGTTCTTCGTCATATAATTGAAAACATTATTAAAACAACTGATACCATTGGATTCCAAAGTGCAATTTATAAAGAGAAAAATACAACAACTTTATTATTTAGCGAGATACCAGATCTAAAGGGGGAGGGGGTTGTGATCAATGTAAAATAGTGCTTGTCGTAGTCAAAACCTCGTTTGGTGTGTTCTTGTGTCATATCTTTATAAGTTTTTGTTGGGGTTGTGTTTAAAAATGTTATGTTGGTGACTGATGATAGATTGCATTGGAAAGTTTCCGTCTACTTAATCAATTTTAGATTTACATAGACATTTTTAACTCTTTATAGTTTAAAATGAGTGTAGACTGTATTTTGGACATAATTTTAGTCCTCCTTTTGTTATGGTCGTCCTCACGTTTTCTAGATATAAATCTGCGAGTTTGTTTAGCCAAACTTAAAAACCTTGTTTAATATTGAACGAACATGTAGTTTAAACTACAAAGATTATGAGCATATTCTCATCAAACGCAAATAAGGAATTGTCTTGCTTAATGTTTTAAGATAATGGTTTTGAGTAATTGCTTCAGATCATATTGATTTAAATTTGAATTTGTTTCTAAAAACGAATTCATAGGACATGAATGCTTCCATTACACATACTTTAAAGAGGTGAATTGTTCCTTTTTTAACCTTGGGTCACAGCAAATTTCTGTCAAATTATACTCCCCTATAAGATCTGTATGCTTCATTTAAACTATTGCACTCTACGAACATTATTGTTACAATCAGGGATAGAGATGGTACAAATTGAAATGGACCGAGATAAGGTCAGTTTAAAAAGAGACCAGGTAAATGAAGCTGGAAGCATGGAACCAAACAATCAGGTTCGAAAAAGTTTTCCTGAAACATGGATATGGATAGATGATTCGACTGGGTAAATATACCAAAGTGTTTATGTTATTCCTGTTTTATGTACTCGTTTGATTGAACAATTAACACGAGAAAACTGAATGTCAATTGTACTGTAATAAACGTGTACGTGGTTAGGAGTAACCATCCCCTTTAGTTGCCACATGACAAGCCTCATTTTGAATTGATTTGTGTAGATCATTGTGGTTCAGAGGTGATTTTTTACTGAAAGTAATAGTCATATATTAGATATTCGCATTAGATGATACAATCTCGCATTGTTTTCATGGGGGTATTGTTTATTAAGTCATATTTAAGTATTACCTTGATTCTGGATTTTATGTATGTCATTTTGCAGTTCTGTGTTACAAATATTTACGGTTAGATGTAAAATCAATTAAGCGAATCACCATGTATGCTATTCCTTTGTCTTGAAATCAAAAATGACAAATGTGCATGCTTTTTTAGCTCACCTGGTCAAAAGGGCCAAGTGAGCTTTTCTCATCACTTTGCGTCTGTCGTCCGGCGTCCGTAAACTTTTACAAAAATTGTCCATTTTCGCTCATTATTTTGAAAATTATTATAGATAGAAATAAACTGTAAACAGCAATAATGTTCAGCTAAGAAAGATATAAAAATAAGCCAACATGATCAAAATGGTCAGTTGACCCCTTAAGGAGTTATTGCCCTTAATAGTCATTTTTTACCAATTTTTCGTAAATTTTGTAATCTTTTACAAAAATCTTCTCCTCTGAAACTACTGGGCCAAATTTAACCAAACTTGACTACAATCATCATTGGGTTATCTAGTTTAAAAATTGTGTCCGGTGACCCGCCAAAATAATCGAGATGGCCGCCATGGCTAAAAATAGAACATATGGGTAAAATGTATATTTTGGCTTCTAACACTGAAACCAAAGTATTTAGAGCATATCTGACATGAGGTAAAATTGTTAATTAGGCCATGATCTATTTGCCCTGAAATTTTCAGATGAATCAGACAATGGGTTGTTGAGAAGCTGCCACTGAATTGGTAATTTTAAGGAAATTTTATCCATTTTCGGTTATTATCTAAAAAATAATTATAGATAGAGATAAACTTTAAACAGCAATTATGTTAAGCAAACTCAGATCTTCAAATAAGTCAACATGATCAAAATGATCAGTTGACCCCTTAAGGAGTTATTGCCCTTAATAGTCATTTTTTACCAATTTTTAATAAATTGTTGTTATCTTTTACAAAAATCTTCTACTCTGAAACTACTGGACCAAATTAACGAAACTTAGCCAAAATCATAATTAGGGTATCTAGTTTAAAATTGTGTGCGGTGACCCAGCCAAACAACAAAGATGGCCACAATGGCTAAAAATAGAACATAGGGGTAAAATGTAGATAATGGCTTATAACTCTGAAACCAAAGCTTTTAAAGCAAATCTTACAAGGAGTTAACTTGTTTATCTAGTAGATATCTATATGTCCTGGCATTTTCATATGAATTGGACAACTGGTTGTTGGGTTGCTGCATTTTTTACATTTTTCATTAATGTTTGGTAAGTTTTTACAAAGTTTTTTCCTCTGTTACTAAAGAGCCAAGTTCATTACAGAAAGAGAAAATTGTAAGTAACAAAAATTATCAGTAAAGTATGATCTACAAACACATCACCATCACCAAAACACAATTTTGTGATGACTCCATCTGTTTCCTTTGTTTAATATGCACATTAACCAAGGTGAGTGACACTGGCTCTTAAGAGCCTCTAGTTCATCTTTGTTGTTGATAGTTTCTGTACATGTATTCCCCAGTTGTTGTACATGTCCCTGTTTTGTGTAGTACTTTCTTCTGAACAAAAATGATCAGACTTATGAATGGAACAAATCATAAAATAAAAACTTATTTTTTAATAGTTCTGAATCAAGCGATATTTGCAGCCATATTTGAACTTGGAATTATTACACTTTTATGTATAAATGTGTGCTACTATTTATTGTATTATTGTTTTATATTGAAGTGCAAATTATCTGTATATACCTAGTAATGAAAACACATTCTATAATTATCAGTATTTTATGTTGCATTTATTTCTATGTTACTATGACATTCTTATTTGTGAAATATTTATCTCTATACGATAAATGAGGATCTTTGATTGTATAATATATCCAATCGCAAAAAAGAATGTAATATTTATTACACAAGTAGGTGTTAAAAGACACGAAGAAAATGAGTCAAAGCAGAACGTCTTAGAACAGATCTGTAAAAAGTAAATTGAACCATTTTCCGAATCTAAGTAAGACGATTGAAAAATTCTCATATATTGTATATCAAAAAGAGAGCGTGGAATACCACAGATACATTCAAACTCATAAGTCGAAAATAAACTGACAACTCCATAGCTTAAAAAAGAAAAGACAAACAGACAAATTACAGTACACAAATCAGAAAAATTAAGACTTAACTTCTGAGTAGCTTTCGTATTTTTTAAGTAAATCATATTTGAATGCATTTAACAAATTTTTAAATTGAAATGTATAAACTAGTAATGATTGGTTTAATACAGGTCTGATGGTAAATACGAAAATATGTTTACGTTACCGGATACAATCACAGCATGGACCACTCGTGGGTTTGCGATAAGTCCTACAAATGGTCTTGGTATTGCAACAAATGTTCAGGTGAGAAGTAATTGAAAGTTTATTTTGTACAGGAAGGGTATTAAAAGTTCATTACATAAGATGTAATGTGGTTGAAGATATATCCATTGAAACTTCTGTTTATATTCCTCTGTAATATAATATGTTTGCATTGGCTTTCATCATTTTGGTGTGATATTTTTCTTCAAGTAAATGTGTGTCATCTGATTGCTTACCACTGATGAGCATACTAATAGCCTTCTCTCGTTCGTCTTTCTAACATGAAATCTGCCATAAGACGAGACCTATCTATGTATCAACAGTTTATTATCTTTTGAAGCAAACAAAGCTACGTCAACGAACTTTTGGCCAACATTTTTCTCTTAAATTGTAAGCGAGAAGTGTGAAAATTTATGTTTTGATTAATTATATTTATAAAATACAGTGGTCTATCAGTAAAATATGTGTTAAGGTTACATTAATGCTTATTTACATCATTTTAAAAAGTATATTGCAGTTTGTCGACCAATTTTAGACCCTTTCCATTAATAGTTCATGATCCTGCAACTTTGAATTAATGAAAAGAGATTCTGTCCATCAGATTGTTTTTTATTTGAATTCTGCCGAAAGAGGAGACATTTCTATGTGTCAATAGTTCATGATCCAGCAGTGCCCTATCAATGAAATATTTGTTAAAGTTAAAATAATAGTTTTCTATTTTGTTTCTTCTCCTCTGCAATCACTGGACCAAATGTCACAAAAAAAACATAGGGTTAAATTAACTATTTGCTTATATCTCTAAAACCAAAGTATTTAGAGTAAATCTGAGACTAGGTAAAACTGATTATCAGATCGGAATCTATCTTTCCTGAAATTTTCAGACAAATCTAGCAATCTGTTGGTGGGTTACTGCCCCTGTATTGGTAATTTTTACGAATATTGCAGTTTTTGGTTGCTATCTTCAATATTAATATATATATATAGATACGCTGTGAACAGCAATAATGTTCAGCAAAGTAAGATCAACAAATAAGTTGGCATAACCAAAATTGTCAGTCAACCCCTTTTAGGAGTGATTGCCCTTTGTAGTAAATTTTTAACAATTTTAACTAAATTTTTGCAAAAACCATCTTCTCTGAGACATATTTAGCCATACTTGGCCATAATCATTATAAGGTTTATAGTATAGAAAATGTGTCCGATAACCCCGCTTTTCAAACATCATGCCCGATATGATTAAAAATAGAACATAGAGGTAAAATACAGTTTTTGATTTATATCTCTGTAACTTAAGCATTTACCGCAAATCTGACAGGTGGCACAAATGTTAATTAGATTTAGATTTATCTGCCCTGAAATTTCAGACGAATTTGACAATCCGTTGTTGGGTTGCTTGCTGCCCCTGAGAAAGTAATTTAAATGAAATTATTGCAGTATTTGTTATCATCTAAGATATTATTATATCTAATATCTATTACTATTAAATATGATTTTTACCTTATTTCACCTGATTTCCAAAGCGTCAGTTAACACAGGTGAGGAAAACTGGCTTTTGAGAGCCTCTAGTTCTTTTTGTATGTTGATATATTGAAGTTAGCTTTTTAGTTTTGTTTCATGGTATTGAAATGTCTTTTTACTTTCAACAGGTCGAAGGATTTAAGCAGTTTTTTGTTGTTGTTTCGTTGCCGGCATTAGCGGTTCGTGAAGACAAAATCGAAGTTAAACTTGTTGTGTTTAACTATTTTTTGGCTCAAAAGAACGTAAGTGCAATAAATGATATGTACATTGCTATGATCAGTGAACGAAAAGTAATCTGAATAATCAGAATTTCATTTTGAGTATATATATTAAGTTATCTAGAAAAAAACATTGTATGTGTGTCCTTAAAGTTTGTATGGTTTCTTAAGACACCAAGTTAAAAAGTATGAAAAGGATTTTCTTTATCACTAATTTTATCTAACATGTAAATGATTAAATCCATTCCATATAGCCTATGTTAGATTAGATAACTGTCGAATTGACAATACTACTGCATCTCCTTATGCACTTCCTTTCAGAAAAACTGGTTGTTTGCATGAAATTTGTATTCGTAAATGTATCGCATACTATATGCATTTGGCAACTAAGCAAAAAGTAAAATATATCCAATAACTCCAAGGAAAATTCAATACAAAAAAAATCTTCTCGCCCGGCAAAATCAAAAACTCAATCTCATCTAACTATGAAACAACCGTCATATTTCTGACGTGTTACATGCATTTTTCTTATTTAGAAAATGTTAGATGAAATCCAGTTTTATAGCTAGCTTAAACTCGAAATAGAATGAAATTTGCGTATAATTCAATTATACTGATAACATTTTGTGAGCAAAACAATCGGACGTAAAAGGTAAAAATGTTAAACATTAGGAAACCGCTGTTTCGTTAACTTGACTTTTTGACCACAGAAAAGATCATTTTCCTTGATCTATTTCACAATTGATTTATTTAGCTTGTATCTGTTTCTGAACGAAAATTCACTTAAACATAACGAACAAACGTTAGTGACATGTATGCCTTATGCGGTTTAGTAGGTAATGTGATGCATGCATGTTTCTAGTTTCTCGTTTATTATATAGATAATATCGTTCGTTTCCCTCTTTGATTTTTTTTTACACCAGTCATTTTCTAGTAGGCCAAGAAAGATAACTATAATTCTTTATTCTTCCTCAAACAACAACCTCTTTTAGATGTCTGTCATATACCGATATATACTCAATGAAACCCAAAAAACACTCTAACCAAATTTGTTCTATTACAAATGTATGAAAATTGCAACTCGACTTATGCATCAATACTTCGTCAGTTGTTATGCTTATTCAAGAATAGAATAAAGTGATGCAATTTTTTTCTGGACATTCACTATATTTCACTGTAAGGTCTTCAACAATCAGATCTCATACTTGTTTACAATCTTTAGAATGTTAAAGGGGGCTTAAATTTCAGACACTTAAGAAGAGAGAGCCAACAGTCTGTACTATGCTAAAACCAATAACGCAAAACTTCTTATGCAGACCATTTACGACAATTTCTTAATTGCAAGCATAATAATATTACAATTCTCATGATTAAGAAATATCTTTTAAGTATTAAATTATCAACACAAGGGTAGATTACCTTTTCTGGTATTATGTCCTCTTTAAGAAATTCAGAATCCGATCCTGGTTTAACAAGTGTGTAAGTTATCATATGTTGGCTTTATAGATGTTGTCGACATTTTGATATTGCATGTCATTTAATCTTGTTTAATTCGATGATTTATTAGAATGATTTTTTTATATATATATAACTTTTTAAATACTGTACCTTTGATGCAAATTTGTGGTCAGAGTTACAGCTTATTAAATATTTAACAAAAACTCATTGTGTTTTCATTCTAGGTACGTGTAACACTGAAACAGTCACAGGACTACATGATATTCAGAGATTCTAGCAATACAACGCAGTCTTTAAATTCTGACTTTACAGATACAGTCCAGGTATAATGTATATGAAGTTGACATATTTCAGAAAACCGAATTACCAGACTGATTTCATTACTGCATGTTTTTTTCGTTTCATATTTGAACTGTTTGTAAGTTAACATAATAGGGAACTTGTTCAGATCAGTCAAGTGTGTTGTGTGTTCAATTTGCATTATGTGTCTTCATGATTTATTTAATCAATAGATGTCGATTTTTGAGAATTGTATTACTCAATTTATTTCACTTGACTGGGCGGCGTTTAACCGGTTCACTCATAATAAACCAGTCCATCTTTAGATAAGTGTATTAGGATAAACTCATCAATGAAGTGTCCAGTAATTTTTTGGTAAATTCCTTTGATGACACTGATAGGGGATAAAAAATATCAGTAATAATTATAACGGCAATCATCCTTATCACACACATCTTCAAATAGACTGTGATTATGCAAATTAAAACTTAAGCTCCGTCTGATCAGTTAAAATAATATTGGTAATACCAGGATCACTTGGTGAAATGTCTTGTGTGACGTTTTTACTTTTTAATGTTCACAACGATGACGTTGATAAGTTACGAATTTCCGTTGAATTTAATCAAACCAATGAACATGAAATAACACGTGACATAAAGTATTTGCAATCGATCATATTCTATACTATTAAACGAGAAGACCTCATTTTTTGTGTCGCTTCTCTTCTTGCCACAATAAATTGATCTTCATGTCTCTGTGTTCTATAGGTGTTATACCACCATTTATGTTCCCCTTAAAGTCCTTATTAAATTTGCACTTTTCAAAAAAATTTGCAGAATTTATCTTTGTTTCAAATAAAGAAATACTTGGAATTAGTAAAGTTTTATCCTGTCAAGTACTATAGAAAAAATTTCATATAACATTTCATTGCATATAAGAAAATAACCATCATTGGAAGTTAACCAATCAAATGTATCCCCTTATTTTATCTGTGTACAAGGTTTAGTCACCATGTTACCTCAAGATTACAAAATTTTCTATAGAAATCCCAAATAAAAAATAATGGTGTTTTGAAATACCCGACATATGTTTATGACACAGAAATGTTTTTACTGCAATAAAATGTAGAAATAATAACCTACAACTGTCAAATTCAAGGGAATATTTTTTTCGACCTACTTCGGGGTGTTACATGCCATGCTTTGGTGGTATTACACCTCTATAGGTACCATGCGTTTTGGTAAAAAAAAAACGAAAATAAAGGCGTCGGGACATTGTTTCCGTCATCGGACGAACTTTTAACTCATGATAGACAATATTTCCGTTATAAGTACTCGGGGACAGGACAATAGTTTTAGCGTTGTTATAGACTATCTATATAATATAGCAGTGGTTGCCGTGGAGAAGTAACTTAAAATTGATAGTTAATAGCAAATACGCTTTATTTATGATACACGTATATTCATAGTATACAGAAACGCAAAAAAAAATGTAATTTATTAAAAAAAAAAGAAATAAGTGAAAAAATGTCTTCAAGTATCTATGAATTTTTAACTTTTCTGAAATTCTTCAGACATAGAATCTTTTACCAAAACTCTCCCTACTATAGTTTACATACTTTCAATTAAGCTCTTAATGGCGGATGTGTTCTAGTAAATATATAACTTTCATAATAAATAGGGTGATGTTATGGGACGTATTATGGTGTTGTTAATTTTGGAGTTCAAGTAAAAATTACAAATTACAGATTCTAATGTTTTCAAATTTTAATAAATGAAAAGGATTCAATTGACAGCTGTGCCATTTAAAAATATGGATAAATTTTTGGAAAATTTGCAATGAAACAGAATTGTAGTCATAATTCTTGTTGGAGGACATATATATTTTATATAAAAAAATGTATGCCTGAATTTTTGTTCAAATTTGATTTTAAAAGAAAAACGTTTATATTTTTAGGTGCCTGCTGGACTGTCTAAAGGTATTAACGTGTTTATCAAACCTACTACTATAGGTAATGTAATGATACGAGTTGAGGCTACAAGTGGAACACAAGTTACGGATGTCACCGATATTGTAGAGAAAATCGTATCGGTCGATGTAAGTTTTCTTTAACAAATTCTAACAACTATAATAGGCGAAACTGAACATTTTGCATGTGTTGTTGTTAGTTCCTAGAAAGTATACGTCAAGACCATCATGTATTAAATGTGAAGTTAGATACGGAATATTTATCAACAAGGTCTTGTTATCTCCAATGACCGTTTTTAGACGATCACACATTACCGCTTTTTTATTTGACTATTTTGACTGGATTTTTGGGACTATGACCATTTAACTAGTATTTTGACATTTACAACTTGCAGCACAACTTCGTTTGGCAGGAGTCTCCCATACTTGGTACTTTAAAGTATATCATTACGTGCAGTTGGTCTTTTATATTTGATAATAATTATGGGGGTTTTTGGACTCTTTTCTCTTTTAAATATCATTCCATAATTAAACTTTTAACTTTACATTTTAAAATTTCTCATTTGTTTAGAGCGGATGAGCAATCTTGATTATAAATGATTATTTTTGGTTTAATTTCACTAAATACAGTTCTAGATAATTCATACATGTACTTAGATTAAACTATATTAAATGGAAATATCAGTGTTTGTCTCAAGCGATACATATAGATTGCTTTTCCAGTCACGAGGACTACGAGGCAAAGACGGGATCAACAATTGGAAAATTTCCGCTTAAGTTACTTTGAATCGAATTTCTGGTGATAAATCAATAGTATTTTGAATGAAGCTGCAGTACTATCGATACTCATCACAATGACGATTACTTTGATGCATTTATGTTATTTAACGTGTTGTTTATACTTATCTACAGCACTGAGTCGATACGTCTGCTGGTAGACTATGAATCCCCGAGGCTATCATCAGCTCAGAAGTCAGTACTTCAGTGCTGACACGATTATGACAAATCTTTCTTAAATTGCCCGTTCATTAATTTTGAAACCAGGTTTCAGCTCCCTCAGACAAAATTCAAAATCTTCCTATAACTATTGACCTTAGACTGATTTTGCTGTTTTTTATCTTATATTTGCCACAAAGCTTTTTTATATACTATTTTTCATGAGTTTACAAAGCAATCAGTTCATATCCGTTTGACGAATATTTGAGGTACTCCCATTGTTGTCCATTCGTTTGATGTGTTTTGTAATTGGATTTTGCCATTTGATTAGTTAATTTATGATTGAATTTTCTTCGGAAATTCTGTTTTTTTGTGATTTAATTTTTATGGTCATGGTAACGTTGAGCAATTATCAATGTTTAGTTTTCTGATAAATTTTGCGTGATGTGTTGTTCAAGCATACCTCACATAGTTAAGAGGCGCTTAGGGAAGTTTTTGAGATACAATAATACAGAAATGATCTGTTATGTTATGGTACTCCAAAGGTTATAATTGTTTTCTAAACTATACCATTGATATTTTCGAAACTATTAACAATTAAAGTACAAGATTCCACAGTGAAGTTAAAAATTCTAAAAGAGAAACGAAATATACCAAAGGGACAGTCAAACTCATAGACAACGTCATGGCAAAAAAGCCAAAATAACATGAAGACAAACAAAAGTGTAAAGAACCAATATCTAAACATTTACTGGTGAATAAAAATGCAGACAGCGCATCGTGTGCACAAACTATGGAACGATTTGTTTTTTCATTAACATTTCACGTTGCGAAAAGATATGATTTATTTTCATTTTGTTTAGCCCGAAGGAAAGACAAAATATGGTGGAGTGCAGGAGCTGTTTGCAGCACAAAGTACCTTGCAGACATTACTTGTAAATCCAGAGTTTCCATCTGATTTTGTTCCTGACTCCAGGAAAATAACGGTGTCTGTTACAGGTTAGATTATATAATTCCCCCGTCTATTTGAGATAGTGTACGATAATATAGTATATAATATAAGGATGAATGGCAAGTAGATGACCACCTTCTAAATTATGTTTGCTATCTTTTATAATTTATCATAACCACAAGGTCGATTACACGTACCATGTTAGTAGACATTACATCCCTAAGAGTATCACTTTCCTAGCAGTCGGTGATCCTGTGCTGACATGGAATATCGTTTATGTTAACATTTGTGTGAACTTAAATTCTAGACAATATATAAGTCTGATTTCGTTCAACTATTTGCCTTTTTTCTTATCGATGCTTTCAAAATTTGTCATTGTTTTAAATTAAAGTTAGAGCTCTCGTGTGTACAATACTAGCATGAATAAATTGATAAAATGTTATGACGGAAAAAAGGTTTTACTTAATATATGAAATATGTGGAACAAAAGAAACATTGAAATTCTGTTCTTTCATTATTTTATGTTAAGACTTTTTGGTAGAAGGATATTGTATGTTGTTGATTTTTTTAATTTTAGGTGATATATTTGGACAGTCTCTACAAAATCTTGACTCTATGATAAGGACACCATATGGATGCGGAGAACAAAACATGATCTCTCTAGTACCTAATATATATGCTATGTCTTACATGGAAGCTGTTAACAATGTGAAACCAGAAATTGAACAGAAGGCTAAGAAGAACATGCAACAAGGTAAAGTTAATTAAAAGTTCTTAGGTGCTCAACATAAAAGATCTTTACGAGACAAACGCATTGGGACGTTATGAACTGTCATACACTATTTCTTGAATACTCGTTAATTCAGCATACACGTCTTAGCTTACAAAGTATATAAATCTGTAGACAATATGTTTTTGAGAGAAAAATGTTGACAAGATAAAACGCTTAAAATACGATGCATTCATGTCTAAAATAAAACTGATTGGCAATTAACAAGCTAGTTTCGATCTATGAGTATGAATGTCCCTCTGGAATCTTCGGTTCCTTTTTTGCAGCTACAATGTATATGGAATCAACAGAGAGAGCTTTTGGCCTTGCATTTCTTAGAACATTTATAACCTAAAGATATTAAAAGTATAAAACTTGAGTTTTCCATGTGTTGAAAAGTTCACCAAAAAGACCTGATGCCTTAATAAACATAATGACAATTGTATTCAATTCAAAAGCCTAGCTGTTTTGAGAATAAAAAAATGTTAAAATAGATATAGGAAGATAGTGTCAATGAGACAACTCTCCATCCAAATAACAATTTAAAAATTAAACCATTATAGGTTAAAGTACGGCCTTCAACACGGAGCCTTGGCTCACACCGAACAACAAGCTATAAAGGGCCCCAAAATTACTAGTGTAAAACCATTCAAACGGGAAAACCAACGGTCTAATATATATAAACGAAACGAGAAACACGTATATATTACATAAACAAACGACAACTATTGTACATCAGATTCCTGACTTAGGACAGGTAAAAGGTCATTTTTGTCGAGCCTGGATAATCACAGGTCTGTTCTATGTTCCTTTGGAAATACAACCAAATATGAATAACTGGATCTTCCATCACTGTATTGGATACCTAAACTACATTAGTGTCCTTACAAACAACGGTATACTGCTGGGTCTTCCAATTGCTCCACGAAACCTCTTTCTAAATTATTGATATGTATTTTATCAGCATTCAAAGACGGGCTACAAAGTTATTTCGAAACTGCCTATTCTAGAGGTGGCGTGAATCAGATGTGGATACTTAAAATTACAAAGATCTTTTAGAGTAAATACTATCCAACTCTCCTTCATCTTGTAATAGTATTAAAACATTTGACATCTTCTCTTTACACAAGTATTCCACATTCCAAACTAAAAGACAAATTGAAAGAGTTGGTATTGCTTTGCTTCTAGATACTTATACATTGTCTTAGGGAGGAATAAATCATACTTTGTAAAGGATCACTCTGATTCAAACCAAAAAATCACTGAAACTGATATTATGAAGACGCTTGATTTTATGATTGACCACATATTTGTTACGTTCGTAGGACGTGTTTTTCAACAGACTGTCGGCATTCCGTTTTTGCCGTATTTTACTTTTAAATGGACTTAGATTTTCTGCCAGGAATCAACACGTTCACTCTGGTTAAAGTTTTTGAAATTTTAATAACTTTCTTAAACTATCCTGGGTTTGTACCAAACTTGAACAGAAACTTGTTTATGATCATATGATCATAAGATAGTATCTAGAAGTAATTTTTTGTAATTTTTCCGTATTTTACTTTTAAATGGACTCTGCCAGGAAACAACTCATTCATTCTGTGGTTAAAGTCTTAAAATTTCAATAAGTTTCTTATATTATTTTGGATTTGTTCTTAACTTGGACAGAAGTTTGTTTATGATCAAAAGCTAGTATATATAAGGAAATTTTGTTCAAAGTTGTACCTTTGTATCTATATTTTACTTATAAATGAACTTTTCTTTCAGTGAACATAATATAAAGTCCGCAGTTAAAGTTTTAAAACATTTATTAGATTCATGAACTATCCTGGATTTTTACCAAACTTGAACAGAAGCTTCTAACAATCAAAAGATAGTATCAAGAGGATGTTTTTTAACTGATTGTTTTCCTCATTTTTGTTGAGCCTGCTGCAAAAGTAGGCGAGACACTGTGTTCCGCGGAACCTTTACAAATTTTTTGACTGTTATCAGGAAAAGTAGTCCCTTTTCAAACATGACAGTATGAAATGATAACTGTGTACTTTCTTTCATGCGTGTCTCTAAACATGTATTGTGTTGGTTTTTTTTGGGTTTTTTTTAACTTGTATCTTGTTTATATCAATACTGCCAGTGTGGTTATAATAAGGTGAATGAATAAGACTTGTTCAGAGATTGTGGGATTTAATGACTGAAACTTAAGTGGACATATTTCTTGACAATTGTTATAAATTTTATGCGTCCCAGGCACGCATAATGCCGGCGTTCCAGGCACACTTGAAGCCGAATATTTGAAAGACAAGAATGTATAATAACCAAATAAGTCGAAGTGCTATATATTATATATACCTCTTATAAACAAAAAAAGGACCAAAAAATATTCAAATTAATCTAAGGTCATCTTTGACTTTGAAAACTTGTTTAATATAATTTCTAAATTTTAAACTGATTTTTTAAATGCTTAATAACAAAAAGTATACGTTTATTTACATAAATTATATTCTGTTTAACAGGTTACCAACGAGAACTTAACTACAAGCATCAAAACGGAGGTTTTAGTGCATTTGGAGAGTCTGATGATTCCTTTTCAACATGGTGAGTATTCTTCAATTTATGCCTAAAAAGTTCAATTTTCAATTTAACTGTTTACCACAAATACAAAATGTCTTTACTTGTTAGCAAGACTATTTATATTCTAAATATTTGATACGCAAAATTAGAATTGTTTTTCTGTTGCTCAAGTGTTACAAAAAGTATCGCATCCTATATATCATTCTTTTTAACATTGCCATTAAAGTGCGAGGTTTGGCATGCCACAAAACCAGGTTCAACCCACCATTTTTTCCTTTAAAAATGTCCTGTACCAAGTCAGGAATGTGGCCATTGTTATGTTATTGTTCGTTTCTGTGTGTGTTATATTTTATCGTTGCGTCGTTTGATTTTTCTTACTTTGTAGTGTAAATTCACATTGCGATAAGACGTGCACGGTACTTGTCTATCCCAAATTCATGTATTTGGTTTTGATGTTATATTTGTTATTCTCGTGGGATTTTGTCTGATGCTTGGTCCCTTTCTGTGTGTGCTACATTTTAGTGTTGTGTCGTTGTCCTCCTCTTATATTTAATGTGTTTCCCTCGGTTTTAGTTTGCTACCCCGATTTTGTATTTTGTCCA
This sequence comes from Mytilus trossulus, assembly GCF_036588685.1. NCBI lineage: Eukaryota > Metazoa > Mollusca > Bivalvia > Mytilida > Mytilidae > Mytilus > Mytilus trossulus. Next base: position 11,403,224 of record NC_086378.1, read on the forward strand.
TGGATTTATCAGTTTTGAACAGCGGTATACTACTGTTACCTTTATTCATAATTCTTTCTTACAATGCCAGTTATTGTCTTCTCAACGTTAAGTGTTGAAGACGACAAATATGTAAAACTCATAACATTCTTTCATTTAAGGTGAGTATTTGAATTTAAATTATAATTTTGATTTTGATTTTTTTCTTCTTGAAAAGGGATTTATAACGATATTGCAGTCTAATGTCTTAACATATTAATGCAAAAAGGACCACATCAAAAATTACCGACTTAACTATTCATTTCCGAAAGAGCTAGAAGAATGCTTCTGTTGTCATTTTAACATGAAATGGTGCGCTCGCAAATTCGGTTTGGGTTAGGCACATATGCCAGGTGAGCAAACCATCGCTACACAACTGCTATCATAAGGTTATTATAAATGTGTGATGATTTTGTTTTAAAGGATACATTGGCCTTTAAATCATCTGGAAAGATTATATAATTATTGATTACGTGCTTAAACTGATTTTTTTTATATACATAAAAAGTATATATAAATGTGATTTCAGGTTGACTGCTTTTGTAATGAAGTCCTTTGCACAGGCCAGCAAGTTCATTTTTATTGATGACAAAGTGTTAGTAGAAGCTAAAGATGCTATAATGTCGCAGTCAAATAGAGACGGATCATTTAATGAGCCTGGGAATGTAATTCACAAGGATATGATGGTACTAACTTTATATGTCTTGTGATACTGATAATGATAAGCATAACGTTCTAGTGTGGGATGATTTAGAATACCTGGTACTCTAGGGCATATCAGATATTACTTTCAATTGACGTCCGACGTAGTCGCCGTTGTCGTCGCCATTGTTAACTGTTTCAAAGATCTTCTCCTTTGAAACCACTACTGAAACTAACCAATATTTAATTAGTTATTACTTTCATGTATCTTAGTGAACTTGATATTAAGGATACTACAGAAATGTGAGGGTCTGATTCATATCTTTATCTTTCCTTTGATATAGACATACACGGACGACTTCAACAAAAATCTATGGCGAACGTGATAAGTAAAACTTCCAAATTTTCAATTTCAATGTTTTGCAGCAGTTACATACCTTCTTCTCTAGTATTGTATTCTAAACTAGTACGATCCAGTCGTGCATTTAATGATATCTTACATAATTTTAACAGTTAACAGTTTAAGAAAATGGCATCAACATTGCACAATTGCGATAAAGTAGCAAAATAACCTTCAGTTTACTGGATTTGATCTGTATGGCGTCAAATTTGGCCATGACCGACTGGAAGAACGGCCGAAATATCGCCCCTAAAAAAGTATTTGTGTCACCATCACGATTAGGTTGACCGAAACGACATGTTATTCCGGTCTAAGATTTTTTATCCTATAACTGATTGAGGCATTGTTTGGTAGGTGAATCGTTTTCATTGGATGAGGCAATAACCCTGTCAACTACGTGCCTGGTAGAGTCCGAAATGTAGTTATTTCGATTCCCACAGTTTCTGTTTCTTACCTTTATATGTCTCTTCTTTGTGGATTTCCGATAAGTGTTTTGTTTAAACTTAGTATGGGTTATTTTTTTTTATCTATTATTGTAGTTTTATCTGAGCAGTCCCGCTTCCTCCAACAATAAAACTGACTGCCACGAAATAGCCGAAAGTTTTAAAGTGGCGTTAAAAACACAAGAAATAAATCATTAAGTTTTTATACGACCGCAAATTTTGAAAAAAATTTCGTCGTATATTGCTATCACGTTGGCGTCGTCGTCTGCGTCGTCGTCGTCGTCGTCGTCGTCGTCCGAATACTTTTAGTTTTCGCACTCTAACTTTAGTAAAAGTAAATAGAAATCTATGAAATTTTAACACAAGGTTTATGACCACAAGAGTAAGGTTGGTATTGATTTTGGGAGGTTTGGTCCCAACATTTTAGGAATAAGGGGCCAAAAAGGGCCCAAATAGGCATTTTCTTGGTTTTCGCACTATAACTTTAGTTTAAGTTAATAAAAATCTATGAAATTTTGACACAAGGTTTATCACTACAAAAGAAAGGTTGGGATTGATTTTGGGAGTTTTGGTTCCAACAGTTTAAGAATTAGGGGCCAAGAAAGGGCCCAAATAAGCATTATTCTTGGTTTTCGCACAATAACTTTAGTTTAAGTAAATAGAAATCAATGAAATTTAAACACAATGTTTATAACCACAAAAGGAAGATTGGTATTGATTTTGGGAGTTTTGGTCCCAACAGTTTAGGAATAAGGGGCCCAAAGGGTCCAAAAATAAACTTTGTTTGATTTCATCAAAAATTGAATAATTGGGGTTCTTTGATATGCCGAATCTAACTGTGTATGTAGACTTTTAATTTTTGGTCCCGTTTTCAAATTGGTCTACATTAAGGTACTAAGGGTCCAAAATTAAACTTAGTTTGATTTTGACAAAAATTGAATCGGTTGGGTTCTTTGATATGCTGAATCTAAAAATGTACTTATATTTTTGATTATTGGCCCAGTTATCAAGTTGGTCCAAATCGGGGTCCAAAATTAAACTTTGTTTGATTTCCACAAAAATTGAATAAAAGGGGTTCTTTGATATGCCAAATCTAACTGTGTATGTAGATTCTTAATTTTTTATCCTGTTTTCAAATTGGTCTACATTAAAGTCCAAAGGGTCCAAAATTAAACTTAGTTTGATTTTAACAAAAATTGAATTATTGGGGTTCTTTGATATGCTGAATCTAAACATGTACCTAGATATTTGATTATTGGCCCAGTTTTCAAGTTGGTCCAAATCACAAAATTATTATATTAAGTATTGTGCAATAGCAAGAAATTTTCAATTGCACAGTACTCAGTAATAACAAGAAATCTTCAATTGCACAGTATTGTGCAATAGCAAGAAATTTTCAATTGCACAGTATTGCGCAATAGCAAGAAATATCTAATTGCACAATATCAATTGGAGTTATCTTTCTTTGTCCAGAATAGTAGTTGAATCAACTTAAATCATTGTTTTATACACTTTACAATGTTTTTTCACTTTTACTACCAACTGATAAATTAAAACAATCTTTACCATCAGTGATAACAAGCAATTTTTTACATTTTAATATTTTATGATGTATTTAAATCAGTAATTATTGTTGCAAATTCCATTAGAAATTTGAATTGAGATCGGTTTTGGAATAAAGGAAAAGGGGATGTGAAAAAAAAATTGAGGGGGGGGGGTGGGGGAGGGTTCAATTTTTCTTATTTGAAATTTCATTAATAAAAAGAAAATTTCTTCAAACATTTTTTTGAGAGGATTAATATTCAACAGCATAGTGAATTGCTAAAAGGCAAAACAAAAATATTAAGTTTATTAGACCACATTCATTCTGTGTCAGAAACCTATGCTGTGTCAACTATTTAATCACAATCCAAATTTAGAGCTGAATCCAGCTTGAATGTTGTGTCCGTACTTGCCCCAACCGTTCAGGGTTCAACCTATGCGGTCGTATAAAGCTGCGCCCTGCGGAGCATCTGGTTTTTTATTCTAGCATATAAAGTAACAGGATCTACATGACTTAAAATATAAAGGATGGGTAAATTGTATTATTTGACTCCCTATATGAATTATAATATTGCCATGTAAAGATAACATTGATGTGTAAATTGTATCATTTGACTCTCTATATGAGTTATGATATTGCAATTTAAAGATAACATTGATGTGTAAATTGTATCATTTGACTCTCTATATGAGTTATGATATTGCAATTTAAAGATAACATTGATGTGTAAATTGTATCATTTGACTCTCTATATGAGTTATGATATTGCAATTTAAAGATAACATTGATGTGTAAATTGTATCATTTGACTCTCTATATGAGTTGTGATATTGCCATTTAAAGATAACATTGATCCATATTTTGTAGCTTTGGTTTTTTTTACTCAAAAGAAATGATTTAAATATAGAAATTGTAAACAGCAAAAATGGTTAGCAAAACAAGAATTATAACAAAATACTAATCATACTAAAACAATTGGAAGACTCATTACAGGACTCATTCACTGTGGTAAAGGAATTACTGTTCAGACATTCATTGTACTTGCTGTCTATTTAGTACTGTATGGTAAATCATTGTAAATATAACGTTATTTGATGAGACTGTCAACAAAGTGTGAGGTTTAGCGCTATAAAACCAGTTTTAATCCACCATTTTCTACATTTGAAAATGCCTGTACCAAGTCAGGAATATGATAGTTCTTGTCCATTCGTTTTTTATGTGTTTTGTCATTTGATTTTGCCATGATATTATAAGATTTTCCTCTGAGTTCAGTATTTTTGTGATTTTACTTTTTGGTAGCTGTTTAGACAATTTAGTTATTATTTTGATGTGTACTTTTAAAAAAGGAAATTCTGACCATTATAAATCTGGAAACAGACTGGAAGACTGAATTCTTAAAACAAAATATTGTAAAGTTTTTTAGAGCTATTTTGTTTTACCAAATTACGGTTCAGGGCAAAGTTCGTTTACTGAGGGTATGGAAATGCAATTTTTCTGTATGCTTTAAAATGATAATAACGAGAATGTACCAAATAGTTCAAGATTAATGGGATCCTCGTTTGTAGAAATCAAGATTTGAAGGGTGTAGCTAGATGTATGATTTTTTATATGCAGAATAATGAATCTTTTTTGTTTGTATTAAGACTGGTACAAGTGGAGGACCAATGCTCACAGCATATGTATATATAGCCTTTAAAGAAACTCAAAATGCAGGAAATGCGGTAAGTTATACAAAAGAACATGTACTGTAAATGTTTGAAAACTCTTTCCTGGGATTTTAACCATCATCTAATAAGACCACTTTTGCATATGATGTCACAAAAATAATTTTGGCTCACTCATCAATTACATACCACAAAGTGATACAAATTTAAAACACAATAATTCTTACGCGTGGGTGATACTTTCAAAAAAGATGTACTCCCGTAACAGTGTTGACAACCGAAATACTTATTTCGGTAACAATATTGAATCATTTAAATTTTACTTGTTGTCCTCAATTATCGATAACAATGATTTAACCCTTGGTCAGAGACCTTCCAGTGGGGATTTAAATACAGTTAAATAGAAAAGTTCATGCATGTGTATGAGCATAAAAAAATGGTTAAATATTCAACATAAATATAAGCACACAATGTTTTGTCCTCTGCTAGTTATACGTATTATTTTATATATAACTCCAAAGTTTAAATGAGTAAAATAAGTAAGATGTGACAAATCGGCGTTAAAGAGGACAGTTCACCTAATCTGCTAACATGACAATTGATTACGTGGTCGCGTAATCAACTGTTCTCGTCCCCAATATTATGACGACGATGCTATGTACAATATTTGGGCAGTATTCTTATTTTAAAGACCGTTTACTTAATGTGACACTATTTGTGTTTGAATTGAGAATTATTCAGGTTTCGTATGTTAATTCCTTTCCCTTTAGAGCCTTCGGAACAGTGAATAACCATTACTTACAGTAACACAAATAGATGTTCTTTCTGTTTAGATTCCAAACAACTTCGATGCAAGTTTGACCTTACAATATTTGGAGAACTTCTATCAGAATACGCCAGGTCTTACGGCTTTCCAAAGAGCAGTTCTTGCATATTGTTTTGCTCTCGGTAACAGTCAACAGCTGTCCAACGTTTTGGTTGATCTTAATGGTGTTTCGACGATTTCAGATGATGGTAACAAATGTTTTGTTTCGCTTCCGTGTACTTTTATTCATAATGAATATCCATTTTCTCTTTTGCGTTAAATTTCAATTCAGATTAGTATATTCTTTAATTTCTATGTAAAAGACACATGTTTCTAGAAAAGTCCAAACAAAGACACGGAACTATATTGAGTGTAGAATTATGTTTAAAAAAACCAAACCATTTTTTCATGTCAAAACTTTAAAATCACCTTTGAATTAAAAAAAAAAAGTATTTGTATTAGTCTAAAAAAAGATATGCAATATTTTTTTAATGTTAACTTAAGGTTTGAAGAAATACTTGATAAAAAAAAATGTTGTTTTATTAACCAAAGGTGACTTACGATGTTGGTGTGACTTGAGAAAGAAACAAGTTGGAAATCAAAAGATGTACAGCACTTATGATGTTAAACCATCAGCAATTGAAACGGCTTCATATGTTTTGTTGACTCACGTTATCAAAGGAGATATGACAAGTGGAAGACCTATCGCTAAATGGATGATTTCACAAATTAATGGAAAAGGCGGATATTTATCGACTCAGGTAAGAATTTATAAAAATCGAAATAGCTGAGTGTAATATTTGAAACTTTCCAACAACAGAAAATTTTGAAATATGCAGGGAAATTTAAGCGGGTCGATTTTTCGCGTTTCTTAAGCTGCCATGAATACATCGATTAATAAAAAAACGAGACAAAAAAAACAAAAATACGGTATTTTAGAATACGTTAATATTTAACTGACAAATTTTGAGATATAAATAACGTTAAGAATGTTCACAATATACTTGTATCACATTAAGCTTGAAATTATAGTATTAAAGATCATTTGAAGAATGCATGACTAAAATAATATAAAAATATTATATTTTGCTTAATTTTAGGACACAGTAATGGGACTTCAAGCCTTGTCAAGCTATGCTGAACAATTATCAAGTGGACAAAAAGCTGCAACAGTTACCTTCAAATCATTGGGCCAGCAGGATGTTACGTTCACAATTGATAATGACAATGCGATACTTCTACAGTCAAAGAACATGGTAGATAAAATATTTTTTGTATACATTTAATCTTATTAGATGAGAATAAAATAGACATCCGGTGTTACATTGAATACCAGATAAGTTATGTTTTATTACATGTATAGTTTGAAGTGCAATGTTGATCAAAGATGTCCGACTCAATTTTTACATTTACTTTTTCCTGTACAGAACAATCCTGAAAGCATAAGCATCATAGCCAGGAAATATTTTTTTCTGTAATTCCAAGAAAAGATTCAATCTTAGTGCAATACTTATTAATTCCCTAGTACATTTGTGTGGAAAAAATTACACGAATGCAATCAAAACCCTTTGTTTCTGACTGGATATCTCAATATTCCAAGGTTTATTTTTTGAGAAACAAAAAAAAAATATATTGCATTAATCATAACATTCTATACATCATATCAATGAATAGTTCCAGTAATTAATCGCTGAAAAAAAGCTCAAATATTCAAGTCACAATTTGTCAAAAAAATGTACATAATTTTCACAAGAAGCGGGAATCCCATATCTGTTCTTAACTATCAAGGATGTCATTATTAAAATCATCTCTAAAAAATTAGAGATATTTTCCTTTGTCCAGAATTTAAGTTGAATCAACTACAATTAATGCTTTATATACGACAATATTTAAAAACGATGAATTAGAGCGATCTTTACTCTTCAATGCTTGCAAGCACTTCTATTGTTAAAACTGATGCTTGTACTCAAATTATTTGACAGTTACTTTGCAGGGTAAAGTTTTTTTGTATTCAAGCGTCATTGTTGATTTTATTGTAGACCAAATGCGCATCTGGCGCAAATACAAAATTTCAATACTTGTATATATGATGAGGTTATTTACACTTTTCTACAAACAGTCGTAGGGTTACTTGACTACCGGTTACCTTTTGGGATTTTAATATTATGTTGTTCATTCAACCTTATCCTTTTAAGTATTGAAATCAATATCCTTATTTCAAAATACAAATTGTATTGTAAAGAATTGCAGCAACAAAAGTCAAAGCTCGATTGCTACAATTCTATGCTATACACACAATTGTATTCAAGATTTACACACCGACGATAGGAACATTTTACATAAGCGTAATTATTTTGTTTATCTCGTATTGTTGTCCTTTGTCGAAGATTCACAATAAAACATGCATATATTTGTGATAAACAGTACGGTTGTCTAGTTATGTAATATCAGCCTGCTTTGAACATTGGAATAAAGAAGCGAATGATACGAGATTTTAAAGAATTACTTTTTCTGTATCATTCTAAGTTGAATCCCACGCTCTAACTCCTATCCGCGTTTCTACATATACATTCGTGAATGGTCTTAAAAAGAGAAGCGAACAATACAAACAGAACCATTTTAAACTGACATGTCGAAAATATTCTGACAACGTCATTTCATAAATCAAAAATTTAACACAAACTTACCACTTTAAACCAAAGCTTTAACAATTTGACCTCAAATAAACCGTTTTCGAAATTTCAAATGAATTGTTTTGTTTTATTATTTCTAGCTGAATATTGATGATATCGCATCGAATGGAATCACAATTGAGGTTCAAGGTGCTGGTAATATTGTTGCTGCTGTAAGTTATTTTAGGAATTATTGTAATATTGTTCCACGTATCGGGTTACTTTAAAGTGTGCACCACATTCTGTATGTTAGTTCGAATAGACAGACATTACAGTAATTCCTTATAATTTAATTCTCAATTCCATCTTAAGCTGGAGTAAATCATGAAAACACGCTGATGTCGTCATGGTCACATGACAAAATTATGTTTTTGAGCTGATAGACAAAAGACTGCTAGCCAATCAGAAGACAAGTACATCCCAAATTAAATTAATAGGAAACGATATGATTAACTGTCGTTTTGGTTTTTTACAGTATTTGTAAATAATGCTTGAACTCATGATATTAATCTTTGAAATATGTTTAAACTATAAGTCATAACTAGAAAATATATATCAGTTTACAAATTCTCTTGCATGTGATCTATCATTTTAAATTTTAGAGCTGTTTTTTTCTGAAACGGGAAGTTTTGAAAGCAGGAACCTTTAGATTTAAATCGGATAAAATAAGATTTCATCTTTTGAGGAGAGCTGTCTCAACAATTCATATTTAATACCTAACAACTGTTTTGAAAGCTGTTGGGTTAACCGACCCGATGATAGAACTTAGATTGACATTAACAGCATGAACACCATAAAAATAAGAATAAGTTGCATACGTCATCTCTACACTTAAGTAAAATTATTCATAGAAAAGCAATTTCATTTACAAGACTAAAAACTACTATCCAAAAATTTCAATATGAATAAATCATTTTCTTTCAAATTGGAGAAAACCTTTATGTTGCAATTTCATTGAGTAATATCATTATATATTCTTTTAAACTCCTTATTAGATTTTTTTAATTGAAAAAAAAAATATGCGTAAAAATAATACTTTGGAATTTCAATTCTTTAAATAATATTGAAATGGTAAGAATTTAAGGTTGGTCCTGTTTTTAAATATTTATCTCAAGAAATAGTACGGAAAACATATTATAATTTCTTTCATTTTGTGCAAGGGAAACTTGTGGGTACAATATAAATGTTGCTGGTAATATCCCAGATCTTCATAGTACGAAATATATAGTATGATTTCTTTCTCTTTTGTTTCAAGGTTTACTGGGAGTACAGTATAAATGTTGCTGGTAATTTCCCAGATCTCCATAGATCTCCATATTGCGAAATACATGTTATAATTTCTTTTTCTTGTTTTGCAAGGTTTGCTTGGAGTACAATATAAATGTTGCTTGTCATTTCCCAGATCTCCATAGTACGAAATACATGTTATAATATATCTCTCTTTTGTTGCAAAGTTAACTGGGAGTACAATATAAATGTTGCTGGTCATTTCCCAGATCTCTATAGTACGAAATACATGTTATAATATATCTCTCTTTTGTTGCAAAAATAACTGGGAGTACAGTATAAATGTTGCTGGTAATTTCCCAGATCTCCATAGATCTCCATATTGCGAAATACATGTTATAATTTCTTTTTCTTGTTTTGCAAGGTTAGCTGGGAGTACAATATAAATGTTGCTGGTCATTTCCCAGATCTCCATAGTACGAAATACATGTTATAATATATCTCTCTTTTGTTGCAAGGTTAACTGGGAGTACAATATAAATGTTGCTGGTCATTTCCCAGATCTCCATGTTATAATGTCTTTCTCTTTTTTGTCAGGTTAACTGGGAGTATAATATAAATGTTGCCGGTAATTTCCCAGATCTCCATGTCCAGGCAACCAGTTATACTATCGACTATTATAATATATTCATTGAAGCATGTGTATGGTATGTACATTTAAACTTATCAATTTGTAGTTACAAATATTTATATTTATCATATATTGAAATGATTTTTTTAATCTGAATCCTTATAAAGTTCCAATAAACCATACATTAAGTAAATTTTAGATTTACAGTAAATTTCTGGGAAATACTTAACCTGTATACTATTGTATAGTGTATATACATTTACTTTGCCATAAATGATATTGGTTCAGTCATCATTGTTTATCTTTGCGTTATCCTGTGCTTTTCTATATGTTATTACTCTTTGACCAATATGTGAGCTTATGATGTATATTGTATATATAGATGCGATAAACACTGTTTTCGTTGTAAAACATTTGTATATAGTTGTTTTAGTGACATTTTAACCATTCCTTCTTATTTGGAATATCCTTTCATGGAGAAGCACTCCTACTGTTGTTTGGTTTTCATTTTCTGTTGGGTTTTTTTTCAGTGCCTACTTTTGATCCATTGATATATAGTCGATGAGAGAAGAAAACATGTAGTTTAATTTTATCATTTCAGCAATAATTTGAATATTAGGCAATCTATATTTAACAATTGCTTATAGATGTATAGCCAGATTTGAAATAATTTGTTTTCAAGAATTGTAGTGTAGAAAATAAATTTAAAAAGTCAATCTAATACGTGCAGATTTTAGAAACGCATCCTTCTTGAGTGTTTTTACTATCCCACGATACAAAAAGTAAAGCTCGTGTTGTTTGTAAATTGTCGATGTACTCCAAATAGGCCGTAAAATCGTACATGTGGTATGAGGGCCAATGTGACAACTCTCCATCTAAGTCATCATTTATAAAAATAAATAAACCATTATGGGTCAAGGTACGGTCGTCGACACGGAGCCAAGGCTCACACCAAAAGCAAGCTATAAAGGTCCCAAACATTACTAGTGTAAAACCATTCAAACAGGAAAACCAACGGTCTAATCTATATAAGTATTTTCACATTTTTGAAGGTATGATGGTTTTGGAGATAATGGAATGGGGATGATGTATGTTGACTTACCAACTGGCTACCACTGTACTAATATGGAAGTACTTCAGAGAGACCCGAGAGTCCAACGTGTAGAATTTAGTGGAAAAACTTTAAGTTTTTATTTCAATCAGGTACACTATATCTATAAATATAAGATAGACTTATAATTTATGTTATTTAATTAGCTACAGTGCATGATAAATATTTTTAAATGGCAATAACGGCCATGGTTATCACTTACAGTTTTTTATTATCATACTCATTAAGAAAAAATTCACACACCTAATTAAATGGGCATTCAAAAAATCAGAATGTGAATTTATATGTTCAAACTCTTTTAGGTCATTTTTTAGTAGCAATAAACAAAAAAACTATGTTAATTGGACATGCTTTGATACTATATATGCCCTTGAATTTTTACTAGATAACATTTTTGTTCGCTTTGGGGATTCCGTATATCGTCAGATTATCGGAATTCCAATGGGGACTAACTGTGCACCACTTATTGAGGACCTCTTTTTGTATTGTTATGAGTTACAATTTATGACAAAAATAAGCAAAGACCCATCAAAACAACATCTGATAAACAAATTTAATAATACTTTTAGATATTTGGATGATATTTTGGCTCTCAATAATGACGACTTCAGTATGTATATTAATGAAATTTATCCTGCTGACCTTACTTTAAATAAAGCTAATACTAATTATGACCACTGCCCTTTCCTCGATCTTGATATCTATATCACTAACGGAAAGCTGAATACTAAAATTTATGATAAAAGGGATGATTTTTCATTTCCTTTCGTTAATTATCCTTTTTTAGATGGTGACGTTCCCTTGTCACCATCTTACGGTGTTTATATTTCTCAACTTGTACGATTCGCTCGTGTTTGTAACAATGTTTTAGATTTTAACGAGAGAAATTTATGTGTATTACTGAAAAATTATTACACCAGGGTTTTCGATATCACAAACTAGTCAAAACTTTTACTAAATTTTATCATCGGTATAAAGACATCATTCGTAAATATAGCTCAACATGCAGACTTTTTATACGTTCAGGTATTTCACATCCAGTTTTTTATGGAAATATTCTTTATAAAGCACAAAGGTGTCAGTATTCACCTCAGAAACATACAAAACCTTTAAATAGACTGATTAAGAAGGGATATAATTACGATACTGTTGTCAAGTCATTAAAGATTGCATATTTTGGCGTTAATATTGAGTCACTGATAAGGTCTTTGCGTCGGAACTAAAGACATTTATTCTAAAAACAGTTGTTGGCATGACACGGGTTATGTTATGATGGTATGATACTAAACCCCTTAAGGGAAGGAGTGTGCCTGATGTTCATATGATGAAATCATAATCTTTCAGGCTAGTTTAATTGAAGTCTGGAGCTGGCATGTCAGTTAACTGCTAGTAGTCTGTTGTTATTTATGTATTATTGTCATTTTGTTTATTTTCTTTGGTTACATCTTTTGACATCAGACTCGGACTTCTCTTGAACTGAATTTTAATGTGCGTATTGTTATGCGTTTATTTTTCTTCATTGTTTAGAGGTATAGGGGGAGGGTTGAGATCTCACAAACATGTTTAACCCCGCCGCATTTTTGCGCCTGTCCAAAGTCAGGAGCCTCTGGCCTTTGTTAGTTTTGTATTATTTTTATATTAGTTTCTTGTGTACAATTTGGAAATTAGTATGGCGTTCATTATCACTGAACTAGTATATATTTGTTTAGGGGCCAGCTGAAGGACGCCTCCGGCTGCGGGAATTTCTCGCTACATTGAAGACCTGTTGGTGACCTTCTTCTGTTGTTTTTTTATTTGGTCGGGTTGTTGTCTCTTTGACACATTCCCCATTTCCATTCTCAATTTTATTTTTTATAATTTCCTCCCAAAATCTTTCAAGAGTTGTTTTCCTCTAACATTATTTTTTTCGAAAAACAAACCTTTCTCTGTATATGTTGTTTAAACTTAATTAATTATTTCTATGTGCAGTTGTATTATCAACAGTTCATGACTACAAGTGCCCAAGTTTTACTGTTTTGTTAAAGGGATAAGGTACCTTTTTCGGATGATGCCTTGGTAATATTTACATAATTTGACACTTGAATAAACGAGAACGGCTTGTGCACAGATCATGCATAGGCAACTGATAGTAAACTCGATTTACTTTCTTTGTGAGTGATAAAGTCTCGGTGTCGCCCTATATGGTATTTATTTACCCCGTATATATCGTATTTGGTCAGCAGCACATTATAGCTAACAAGACGCCTGGTTTAACTGATTTTGTTGTGTTTCACAGCTGTGCATGGTTCAGGCTAGTTCTCAACCCCGCAACAATGTTGACCCAACCGTATTCTGTATGTTCCAGTTTTAAGTGAGAGCCGTTTGTTGCATTGCAGCATACATGTTTTCTGTATTATTTTTACATTAAAATTAAGCTGTAAATTTTTCATACAAATTGTTTTACATTTGTTAGTCAGTGCATTTTACAATTTTACGGTATTTTTGATGGACATTGTTGAAGGCCGGACGGTGACTAATTTGTATTATATTCTACTTCATTTTGGTTTCTGGTGGGGAGTTGTATCACGGTCAGATGTAGTATGGTTACCAATGGTCAACCTCGTTGTGATAATATTAGCACTTTTGTTTATCACGGAGTTATGGAACAAAAGTTAATGTTTAGTTTAATACACTTTGGGGGAAATTTATTTTGTGATTTTACTTTTTTATCAATACCTGTATACAACGAATCTATGACATCATTGTTTTTATCTTTAATTGCAATTTTTAAGGGGGTTGGGGTATACTGTTAAAGGGCCAATTTAGAGGGTATAAGGTAAAATATTTATACATTTGTTCTGCAAAGATTTTGGTGTTAAAGGTAAGACATTTGGTTGGATAAAATCAATTCGTAATGTTCCTAATACTTGATTTATTTATTGATAAATGAATAACATAGGGGTATGCATAATCTTTAAGAACTATTATTTTTGTTTTATTACGATCTGGTATTGCACGGTTGCTTTCCAATTGGAAGATCCCCAATTTGTTATAAATATGTACGACTCGGAGGTGCGATGGTCTACCCCGAGGTGCGATGGTCTTTTTGATGCAATGGTGTCTATTTTAAAATCTACAGATGTGCAATAGTTATTAGAAGTACATGTATAAATTATGTTTTTAAAAGCTTGAGTACAGGGATATGAATTTCGTGTTGTTTATTCTTTGGTTTTCTATGTTGTGTCATGTGTACTATTGTTTGTCTGTTTGTCTTTTTAATTTTTAGCCATGGCGTTGTCAGTTTGTTTTAGATTATGAGTTTGACTGTCCCTTTGGTATCTTTCGTCCCTCTTTTACATTCATTTTGTCTATGCCTGTTCTAAATAACAGTTTCATACTAAATGAGAGATTGTCCTCTTTGATTGTCTGCATGTGAACAAAATTCTGTGTTAACATTTTATCTTTACTGTGTTCCTGGATTACCGTAATATTATTATACAGGGTGTCTGTATGCGAACCCGTATGTAGTAAGAGACTGTCACACCGCCTCGTACGTAAAAAGAAACCGTTCGTAGATTTCGAAAAAAAAGTTTTTTACAGAAGGTTTACAAGCTCCTATTAAAATCTTAAAAAATCCAAAAACTGCTTCTAACATATAAATGAACAAGCTTTGAAAATGTAGTGTGTGTAACCATCGCACTATCATAACGTCCAACAAGATAGTGTCACAAAACCAGCATCGTACTTCAGGGTAATCAAAACGTGCTTCAGCGTCAAAAACCATCGATCCTCAGCGTAACAATCGCGATTCAGAGTCCTTCAAATATACAGATATTTTATGATAATTATCTTCCCGTTTTATGTTCAATATTTATTTATGGTTTCAGCTTTCAAAATCGAAAACTTGTTTAGATGTAAAGGCAATGTGGGACTACATTGTTCTGGAAACAAAACCTAGTTTTGTAACAGGACAGTTTTACTATCAGCCAGGTTAGTACTATTTATATAACCCGACTGCTACATGGTCGGGGAACATAGTATTTAAGGGAATATTTTATTTTTAGCTCTAATGGCATCAATTGTTGATTTGCAAATAAGGTTTGCTGGCAACCTCTTAGCGGATCCAGTAAACGGCTATTTCCGACCATCGAAATACTTGATGCCGTTGGAGCTTAACATTCATTATTGTTATCTCCATTCTAATATGACTAACAGAAAACAACGTTAAATCATACATTTCAAATCTGTCATATGTACTCACACTTGTGCGTTATTTTCATAGCATCAATTATTAATTGTGATTTTATGCCATGAGATTTATTGACGTTATCCAAGCAAAATGAACGTTACAAACGATGTGCCATAAGAATAGAGTATTTCTGTTATTCCTCCCTTTCTTGGTACCGTCAATTTTATTGCTTAAATTTCTCATTCTGTCTTTTGGAAATTAAATTATAGTGAGACTTTTTTTTCTTAATGCTTCCTGCTATTGATTCTGATAACTAGTTCATTCGTGTATCATGATGTTTACCTTTGACAACTTTATGGTTGATTAAGGTTGACCATATTTTTGCTAAATTACAACCCACAATAGTTGCATGACACTGTCCCTGTTCCAACGCGGCAGTGCTGCATGTATTTTTGGAAATTAAGTCACAACATTGACTATGATCGTCAAAGTTATTCTAATCTCTCCTTTATACATGTAAACCAGTAGATATACATAGAAGACTACACAATTAAAGCAATTAAAACCGACAAAAAAATCATCTTTTTAATGTTAAATAAGATCGAAATACAGCAATGTTTCACTTTCTAATTATATTGCTCCATTTATTTCAGAAAAACAAAGCATGACATCTTATTCGCTTAGCACAGACAGAAGGACAGGAACAGCCAGTGGCATCAGCGTGTCTTACTTCCTTTTTATGATTGTGATTGCAGGTTCAATTCTCGCTTACTTTTAGAGTATATTTTCATACGAGGACTCGAAATTGAATATTTTTTATACACTTATGTATGTGTACCTTTGTATATAATTATATTTGTAAAGTATGTAAATGTTGCTTTGTATTTTTTATGTATAACTTATATCAAAACCAAGAATGAAAAAAAAAAGATTTGATGGAATAAAAGAACGTAGAAAATAAAAGCCAGTAAAAATTCTTATAACTGATAATCTTTATAAACCAAAAACTTTTTCATAAAAAATTTCAAAAAAAATGCCCCACAAATTAAATGTCAAAATAACAAATTATGAATCTTATGAAAATAATTAGAGGAAACCTTTTGTGTTTCAACTCTAATCTTGTATATCGATTGATAAAAAAAGTATAAAGTTTTTGCTTTTTAAAATAAATTAACGGTACCAATTTTCTTGCACCAGATGCGCATTTCGACAATATATGTCTCTTCAGTGATGCTCGTGGCCAAAATATTTGAAATTTAAAAACTATAATGTGTTTCCTTTTTACATCACTTGGCGTCCGTCGTCGTCGTCGTCCGTCTGGTGTTAACTATTTCAAACATCTTCTCCTCTGAAAATAATGACCCAATTCGAACCAAATGTAAGCTGAATGATACTTAGGGTATCTAGAATAAAGTTTGTGTTTTATTTTCTGTTTCGTCTAAAATCATTGCTGTTATCGCTAAAAATAGAACATAGGGGTTAAATGCAGTTTTTAGCTTATATCTCAAAAACCAAAGCAGTTAGAGCAAATCTTATTGGGATTAAAGTGTCCATAAGGTAATGTTCAATCAGTCCTGCTATTTTCAGAAGAATCTCATAACCCATTGTTGGATTGCTGTCACTAAATTGGTAATTTTAAGGAATATTTGTTATTTAAATCTTGAAAAGTATTAATGAAAAAGATAAGATGTAAACAGCAAGTATGTTCAACAAAGTAAGATCTACAAATAAGTTCCATTATCAAAATTGTCAATTGACCTCTTAAAAAGTTATTGCTCTTTAAGGACAATTTTACACAATTTGTTTATTGTTTTTTCTAACTTTAAAAATTTCTAAAACTACTTAACCAATTCCAACCAAACTTAAGCTAATTGACTCTTAGGGCATCTAGAATAAAGTTTGTTTTATTTTTTGTTCCGTCAAAAGTCACGGCCGCCATGGCATAGGGGTAAAATGCAGTTCTTGACTTATATCTCAAAACCAAAGCAGTTAGAGCAAATCTACCATATGTTAAAGTGTTCATCAATTGAAATCTTTTTATCAGCCCTGAGATTTTCAGAAGAATCTAATTGGGTTGCTGCCACTAAATTGGTTATTTTAAGGATTTAATTTGGTTACTATCTTGAATAGTATTAATGATAATGATAAACTGTATACAGCAAATATGTTCAGCAAAGTAAGATCAACAAAAATGTTCAAATGACCAAAATTGTCAATTGACCCCTTTAAGAGTTATTGCCCTTTAAAAACAATTTCACACAATTTGTTTATTATGTTTTCTAACTTTTAAAAATCTTCTCCTAACAAAATTCAAAATCTCACACCAAACACCTTTTCTGTTGCTTTTGAAGGAAATATGACAGAAAACTGCATTTTCAAACACTTATTAATATACAGTAAACCTATAAAAACGAGGAAATTTGACACTTAAATGCTTTAACGAAAGATAAATGCCAAAAAATCAAGGTGCACTGAGAGCCTCTTGTATAATTTACAAATGGACCTCCTATTTGATTTAAAAGTTAAAAACAAAGGCAAAAATGAATGTGTAACACAATTTTTCAAAATGTTGTTATTGACATTTCAATCAGTAATTCACTTTTCTATACATTATATTTAAGAATCCATTTATAATACAATGAAAGACAATTTTATTTAAAATGCTTGTAAATTCAAAACTATCCTTCAATTATCAGTTTTAAAACAAATAAGTAAAAGCAAATTTTTTTCATAAAAAGTCTGGGTTTAAGACCAGAATGACATCGGCAAGATTTACCTTATAGGAATGTGAAACATATCAATCAATTACTTAATAACTTACATGTATATAATGTATATATCTTTAATGTGTTTTATTTTTTATATTTTAAACATTTAATTGTAGATAAACAAGAAAAGTTTTAATGTATCAATACTTATTTACTAACTTCTGTTTCAATGCCTGTTCAATATTACCTTTTATACTTGCAACAATACATACTTAAAGCCGATGGTGTGTTAGATTTATGTTTTAAGCATTGGATTAGGTAAATTGTTAAGGTTACTTGTACATTATTTTTTACTATTTTTGTACAACTTTTCTGTTTCCTAAGTTGTTTAATCGTATAATGTCCTCAGGTCCTTTCGATAATTCATTCCTTATTTATTCCGTAGTATCTATCTTTTTTAACATGTTGAAAAGGATGTCCAATTAATTGAGATAAAATAAACTGTGAGCGGTTTTATCAAATTTGGTAGTTATCTTTATACCAGTGATTGTTCACTTAATTGTTGATATTTCTTATGAAATCCAGTAGAAGAAAGAAATCAGAAATACTTTTTAACACAGCAGTTACAGTCGTTCATAGGAATTTCTTATAGATGTTTTTGAAAAAAATATATATTTTTTTAGTATTAGGCTGTTATTTAGAATACATATCATATCATATCCTTTTGTATAACTTTTGTATTGTATTTTAGTGCGTTTCATTTTATTTAGATAATAAATTTTAATAAAAATTTCTTTTCTATGTTTTGAATTTAATTTTATTCCATTTTATTTGTCTTGAACTCAAATCATTACGTTATTGCTTTACTCTACAAAAATATAACTAAATTAATAGAATTGAAATTTCTAATCACTAAATAAAATTCATCTGTCAACAAACCTTCAATAAATAAGCTTCGAATTCTCAAAAAAAACAGTAAGATAAAGGCTTAGATATCCACTGCTTAGTTATGTTAATAAATCAGCTTCTTTCTGGAAGAATAAGGACACTAAATAATACATTTAGATCTTGAAAGTATGAGAACCCCAATTTCAGAAATTCAGAAATTATTGCGAACATTTATTATTGCGATTTTTTCACTCAAGACCAATATACGATATTATTTTTACGATTTTGAGAAAAATCATGTTTAATTCATGTAAAATATTTCAAAATGCGAGCTTAAATTATTGCGTTTACAACTCTGTCGCATTTTTCGTAATAATAATACCCTCGCATTAATTTCTGAATTAACAGTAATACAGTTTGATTCTAAATGAATGAAAATATGAGGATGCAAAGGTAAACAGCTATATCTTACATGTATGAAAACAGCAACCTATACAGCTAGATTCTGAAAGTATGAGAACGCCAAACATAACAGTTTCCTTTTGGGAGAATGAGGACTTCAAATAATACAGCTTCTTTTGACAAGTATGAATAAATTAAGGCGCCATATAATACTGCTAGATCTTAAAAGTATTGAAGTAATAATGAGGCCGAATGATACAACTTATTGCCTGAAAAGTTGAGATGTCAAAAAAATACAGTAAGATCCTAAACTTTTTAAAATATGAGAATGTCCGTAGTACAACTTTCTTCTGGAAGAATAAGCATGTAAAAAAATACAATAGGATCCTTAAATTTTCAAAATATGAGGATGCTTAATAAAACTGCATTATTTCAAGTATGTCTCTTTCTCACTTCCATTGCGAATCAATACCAATTCTTATTTTAAAAAACTTTGACCATATGTTAAAAATACGAAACCCTGTGGAAATTTCCCTCTAAGAAATAAAAGAGGAACAACAGGTGCTGTCCCTGTTTGCAAAACTTTTCTTTGTCAGTCAGTCAGTACGGTCACTCAATCAATTGCTAATATAGCAAATATCGATTTGTTGGGTATTTTTTAATACTAAGATTGTTGTTATAAGAAATCATTACGAATCCGATTACAATTAATTACTTTACAATTAAGATAAGCAAACCAAAATTCTCTTCCATATTAAGTTTATTTTGTTGTAACACTTTCAAAACTGAATGAGTTAAACTTCGCTTTTAATCAATGTTAGACTCGAAACAGAACAGACAATACCATTGTCAAAAACTGTAACACGGCAAAGGGAGAGTCACCAAAAATCTGCATTAGATTGTACGATTTAGACTCACCAAACCAAAAAACAACTGATTAGAATGCAGATATGGTTCCCCAGAAAGTAAAATATATAACGAAAATTGCGCTAGTCATAAATGAGACTTGACTTGCTCAAATGGAACTCAACGCAAAGACATAAAATCAATTGTCGATTATGATAGCTCATCAAAATAATCAAATGTAGATGAAATGGCAAAACATAAAAGTCTTAACATCATAATTTTAGTCCCTGTATATGTGACATTTGCAGGAATATGTAATCCTGGTCGTGCTTTCAATACATGATTTAATATATGACTATATACATGTATTGTACACAACGCTTTTTTTTTGTTCGAATTATTTGTTACGGTCAATAGTGTAAAGTTCATATTATTTTCTAACATCGAAGCTTCGAAAGTTGTTTTGCTTTCGACTTCAACCGTGATTGCAAAAAGTATCATACCGAAATATATATCATGCACTTATGAGAAGATAGCGTGAAAAAAAATTCCAATGTTTACGCAAATATAAATATACATAAATTGTCAGTCACAGATTTAAAAAAAAAACCGCCCAATGCTTTTATTTATCACAGCAAACCATCCAACTTTCATCACAATAGAGATAGACTTTCTCAGATAATTTCCATTTGACACCTGACAAGTTTTTACTGACTGCATATTGATTTTGCCCGTTTAAAGGGAAATACAAATTTCCAGTTGTTAACTTTCAGTTCTTGCGTAGTAGTTTAGCATCTGTTTAAATTTATCCTCGCATCTCAAATAAAACGATATGATAAAGCGTTTGTGTTTTTAGACAGGTATATTATAAAACTTAGTTTTTAATGTTAGTTATATAACATGTAAACATACTACAATATTTAATTCCACAGCTGATAATTTTCTAGAAACAAATCATATGAAAATGTGCATTGCTCGAATTTTAAAGGAAGGACCACATATAAATATAAGATCAAAAGGTCGGAAGAGAAAAACAAGATATGCGAAGGAAAATGATATGAAATATATCTTATAGTCTGATGAATGTTGTGAATGTTAGTAAATTAGTGGGTCTTTTGTAGACGAAACGCGCGTCTGGCGTATAAACTAAATTTAGTCCTGGTATCTATAATGAGTTTATTTAATTTTCATACTGATATTTACATTTATGTTTAGATAGAAGGGGTTTAATGACAATACAAACAATATTTTGTTTGGATGGAGAGTTGTCTCATTGGCACTTAAACCACATCTCCCTATATCTAGGTAAATAAAAACTTTCTAGATTAATATCGTTTATATTTATGAATTTTGAACAGCGGTATACTAATGGTGCCTTTATTGATTAACATACTGCATAGACAAAGAAAAATTAAGTTTGAAATAGTAAACTTATATACATTTGAGATATCCCCTAACAAAAAAATATACTTTGTGAATGAAATACGTTTTCAAGATCAATGTGAAATAAACACGATAAAAGCAACAGAAGTATACCGCTTCTTTAAAGTCATAAATCGATTTAGAGAAAACAAATTCAGGTTGCAAACTAAAACTAAGATGAACAAATCAACTATATAAGGAAAACAGCGAAAATACAGAAAGACTGAAGTGCAACAAAAAACCAATGACAAGTAAAATAAATAAATTTAAAAAAAGAAAGTCCCCTTATCAAATTGAAAAAATCAAAGGTTCAGACACATCAAATAAATGGAAAACAACTGCCATTTTTCTGACTATGTACAAGTATTTCATTTGATAACAAATTCATGATGAAATCTGGTTTTATAGCTATCGAAACTTATTTTGAGTGACAGATAAAACTCCAATTGGTGATCCATAATCCGAGAGATATTTCAAACACTTTCAGAATTTTTGAATTTTTAATGTAAAACATGCCAAGACAGTATGATTATTTCTCCTCTAAATTTTTTTTTCGACATAGAAAAAGTATCGTGACGTCACACATAATCTAATTTTTTTGGCAAGCAATTTTTTTAGTTTACATAGATAAGATAGAAATATTTTATGATATTTTCAAACGATTAAATTCTGTATTCTGTTATGCTACAATCTCTTTTTTGTATACTAGTTCTATTTTATCTAGTATTTGTGTTTCTATTAAAGTATCAAATTGTTTTTAAAAAATCATCCTTAAATTAAACCAATAGGTTATCAAGAAATGGTTGCGTATTTATATTAACACTCATTTTCCACGTAAGATCTGATTTATTTCTCATTTCCATTTGTAAAATGAGTTTCGCGAAGGCAAAAGTCATCATATCAATCATCTTAGACAGATGGAATAGGATCCCAGTTACGACAACCAGTCCAGTCCGGTACCCATTATGGAGTTCCTTAAAAATTATATAACTTTTATTTAAAATGGAGTAGTGTTATTATTAAACTAGTTCTGTGACTGAATATAGATTTATTTGAAAGGGTAGGCTTTCTAGTTTGAGTTTCTGTACAAATTTTGATTGATTTAAATGTAATCTGGCGTCAGTACATATAGTAAATTGTCCCCGTCAATCAAAACAACATTTTGCAATGGAATGTCGGTCATGTGGCACTGAGATTGTACTTAGACACTTCAAAACAAATGTCTATCATGAACCAAAAGTCCCAAGGTGGCTATCAAATTTATTAATTGAACATGAACCCATTTATTTACTATGATTTTCAATACGTTTTATATGGCAATTAATTGGGTCCCCGTTCCAGATACTTACATAGATCGCACTGTTCCCATATAAATATTCATGTTTAACAGTGACTATCACATATTACCCGTATGTTGACACGTGAAGTATCCAGAGACTTGCACATACCAAATAACCCTGTGTTTGAAGTGCCTTTCAATCAAGCTTCGTTAGAAATACTCGAGTGCTTCGTGTTAGTTTTCAATTTAAATAAGTTTGTATATAAACTTTGTATTTTCTGTGACTTTTTTTTAGAAAGACACAATTCATCTAGGAAAAAAAGAATCCTATAAACAATATTTCAGTTTATTTAGTGACAGGCAGACTTATTGACATTTCAAGCAACAATATTCTGCTTATATAAATGTAATCATAATTTTTCTCTTAATCGTCAAGATTGTGATGTAATGTTCCGAACATGATTAAAATTATGAAACAAAAATTCATTTGAATGAAGACATATATCATCGACTTATAGTTGAGTATCAATCAATTAAAGGATATAAAACAATTCTTCTTTCTGATAAGCATTTAATACGAGATCGTGACAAATATTTACCTGACCTGTCTTATTATTATTGATTGGATTCTTCTCCAGGTAACCAAGGTCAGGTACTGCTATACACAGCTTAGTAATACTGAAATCAGGCTTCCCCAGGTAACCAAGGGCAGGTACTGATATACACAGCTTAGTAATACTGAAATCAGGAAAGAATATATAATCAACAATACTAGCGTTGTGAAGTTTTGAATGGAGAATAGTTGCTTACATATTTAACTGAAACTTACTTTGTTAGTAAATTTCATTTAAAATACTCATTGTTTCATTATGCAAGTCTTCAATGAAAATAATTCTCAATGGATATCTGCCTACACCACATTGACTTGTATTATATACAGTTCTTTCTATTTATGCGTTTTGTTGTCCCTTTAGCATATTTAGCCTCTCAATTTCTGAGATGTTGTGTGTTTATTCTTAAAAAAAATTAAAATAAAAAAAAACGAACTCCGAAAAAAAATCAAAATGAAGTTCCTTAATCTAATGGCAAAATTAAAAGTTGAAACATATCAAACGAATGGATATCAACTGTCATGTTACTTTCTTTATACAGCCGTTTTCTAATGTAGAAAATGGTGGATTTAAATGGTTTTATAGCTTAACTCTCAATTGTATGACAGTCGCATCAAATTATATCAGTATTATATTGACAACGAGATGTGAACAAATCAAAGAGATATAATAGGTCAAAAGGTAAAAAATAGGGGTACAGCAGTCGAAATTGTGTTATGATATTCACTTTAAAAACAAACAAGGTAGAGAGTCACGTAAAATGGTCATCACTTAATAACATGATGCTATATCTACTGATATAGATGTGCATTTTGCTGAAATAACAAAACGAAATTCATAAGTATAACATATTGATAACATGTTCTTATAAAGTCTATATTTTTCATTGAGAAATATTAAATCAAAGTAACAAACTAACACTGAGGAAAATACATCAACTATAAGAGGAGAACTATGACACAACAGAAACACAACAGTTAGATGTAACACATACAGAAACGAACTATTATATAACTATGGACATTTTCCTGACTTGGTACAGGATATTTAAGAAAAAAATGGTGGGTTGAACCTGGTTTTGTAGCGTGCCGAACTTCCCGCTTGTGGCAATGTTGAATATAACATTAAAATAACAACATGACAGGGCTACACTACAAATAAATGGGATAACATATTACCCTTCAGGAGCATCTGAGATCACTCTTTTTTTTGGTGGGGTTCATGTTGTTTATTCTTTAGTTTTCTATGTTGTGTCATGTGTACTATTGTTTGTCTATTTGTCTTTTTCATTTTTAGCCATGGCGTTGTCGGTTTGTTTCAGATTTATAAGTTTGACTGTCCCTTTGGTACCTTTCGTCCCTCTTTTAGACAGAGAAACACACAAATCAAAGCTATCAAAAAGTAACAGGTTTATAATTTGATACGCCAGACGCAGATCATTGGTAGTCTGAGATAAATGTATTCAAAATGTTTTCGTGACTGCAAAAGAGGGACGAAACATACCAATGGGACAGTCAAACTCATAAATCTAAAACAAACTGACAACGCCATGGCTAAAAATGAAAAAGACAAACAGACAAACAATATTACACATGACACAAAATAGAAAACCAAAGAATAAACAACACGAACCCCACCAATAACTAAGGGTGATCTCAGGTGCTCCACATGTGGCACCCGTCGTGTTGCTTATGTGATATCAAATCCGGTAAATTGTCTAATTCGGTAGGTCACGTTCAGGAAAGGGAAGGGGATTGTAGTTACGACGTAAGGACCATATCCGATATCATTTGTTATTCCATAACGGTCAACCAACTCGTGATGGCGTCCGTAAAATTGACGAAGGGATAATTTCAACTTCACTCTTTGAAAATCTTGGTTTAATAGCTTCCTTGTGAGCAGCAACCCTCTATCAAGAAAATCATGCTAGGAAATGCAAGCACGGGAATATCGTATCAATTGCAAGCGACGAACAGCTTTACAAATATATATCTTCTGATTCAATATCAGAAAAAGAAGAGATATGTTTAATCGCGCGTCACTGGAAAGAATTTTGTGAACATAGTGGGCGTTTGGTGTACACAACCTTAATCTATTTTTTTTAATTAATTTGCTTGCTAATTTTATTCGTTTTATCATGTGTCCTCAAAAAAATACTTCTAACAATAGTATTTCTATCACATGACGGATATTCTGCATACGTTATTTAAAAAATGCCTAGTTTACCTTAATTTAAATTTTTGGTTATTAAAAATATTCTTTGTATGTATCATATGCGCACCACACTGGCTACCATATAGAAAGTCGCCATTTATAATCAATATAACAAAAATATATGAAAATTATAGATAACTGGGTATTTCCGACATGCCGCAAATAATTCATGGAATGACATTAAAAAGCCTGAATAAGCCACTTACTCAATTGCTCTATGGAATAGTATCATTATATTTCGTTTCATAAGGCCTTTATTTGACACGAAGGTTCATTATCTAAGCTTTATGTTCAAATGTACCTAGTAATCATATTTCAGGATTCAAGTGTTTTAATGAATTAATCGGAAATACTATAATACAGTAAACCCTCATTACTCGTAAAATTTATAATCAACAAAAAATGTTTAGCCTTCATACGACATCAAAAATGACTAAATATTTACATAACATTATGTTTTTGTTATTGTCCTATATACGATAAATCTGTATATATATGCACAAACTACTATAAGGGATTATTATCCGATGAAACTGTATGGTGGTCTCTCAAATCAACAGCTTCTTCTATATAAATACAATTAGATTTTAGTTCTTTATCAGACATATGATTCAAAGCTGGATAAAATTTTCATCCAAATTATTTGAATTTATTATAATTGATTTTATTCAGGGAATGACTGTAATACTTTTTCCGTCTGTGTAGAAATAACGTCATAAATGTGGTGCACACTAAATAACTGTTATTCTAATTCCATTTAAAGCGGGAGTAAATCAAGAAAAACGTTGATGACGTCACGATAACATAATCAAATTATGCCTATGAGCTGATAACAAGATAACGTCAGCCAATCAGAAGACGCGTTATATCCAAAATTAAATTATATTAAGATATAGTTTTGTTAAATTGAGGACATTCAATCAAAAAATATATTTCATTTTCAATTTTTCCTGTTCTCTCAAAATCTCTCATTAGAGGGTAATATAACTGTTTACAAAATTTAGAATTTTTTAAATACTAAGGCTTTTCTACCTCAGCCATAGATTACCATAGCTGTATTTGACAAAACTTTTAGGAATTTTGGTCCTCAATGCTCTTCAACGGCGTACTTTATTTGGCCTTTTTAACATTTTTGGATTCGAGCGTCACTGATAAGTCTGTTGTAGACGAAACGCGCATCTGGCGTATATATAAAATTTAGTCCTGTTATCTATGATGAGTTTGTTCATGTGGGCCACCAGACCGTTCACCAATTCACAGAAGCGTACATAGTATTTATTTTGAATGCTGATAGGTATTCCAATTCGCCCTGCACTGCTGCACTGCTGGATTCGAAGACTTTCCATATACCCTAAGTGCGTTTTTAATAATGATATATTATTCTCAGGTATTAATAAAAAAACACAAAAGAAAACAGTAAATATCGCCATAAAAGGGCAATAACTCCCATAAGCGGTCGTTAGACAATTTCAACCATGTTCATTTATAAAAAGGACTTATGCAGATTATTTTTGCTTTAAAATGTTCTTTCTATCCTTTCTTCTTATCATTTTCGAGATAATAGGCAAACAATCAAAATATAAGTACCAAGTGTCATTGAAAGGCAATAATTCATATTACGAGTAATCTGACAGATTGCAAACACATCGGTAGTGTCAGACCATAACGATGATTGTGGTCAAGTTTTGTTTAATTTGAATCAGTAGTTCCACAGAAAAAGATTGTTGTTAATGTTAATGACGACGTACGACAACGTACGTCAAGTGATAAAAAAGCTCACTTTGGAAAAAAAAATGATTTTCAATTAAAATAAATAGTTGGTTGACTAATTCTGACGAGCTATGATTTCTAGTGAACCAAATGAACATGGTTACAAATTAACTAGAATGATATTGCAATCTTTGAAGATTATTGCGTCCTTTTATTATTATTTTTTCCCTTCAGCTAGTTATAATAACAATTTTACGAATAAGTCTACTATATGAGATTGTACTAAGAGAATTATCAATCAACGACATATGTGAACTCCATTTGAATTCAAACGTTTTCTGATTACAGCACTAGCATTCGTTTGAAATTCAAGGAAAGACCCCTGGTGTAATAATACAAGGAATTAAACAGGCTTTTCATCTTGAGTTGTCTACACTACTTTGTAATTATGTACGGTAAAGTCTTATGTAATTTCTGAGTTTTTTCGATCATTACTCAAGCAAAACAAATGAATTGAAGGAAATTGCCTCCACTTTCTAAAAAAGAAAATCCCTGTACCAAGTCAGGATTATCAAACTCGTTATCATATTCGTTTGATGTGTTTGAGCGTTTGAATTTGCAATTTGAAAATGTATTTTGCATTTTGAATTTTCTTGGATTTTTTTTCTTTTTGAAAATCTGGGGTTTTTTTTATAATAATAAAATAAACCGCAAGAAAGCCTGACCGGAATACCTGTGTATTTTTTTAAATCTCAACGTGAAGTCATACTTCCTCTTCACAGTATCAACTGCTGGCAAAAATCATTACTTTTGTGCGCAGCATTTGATTGAATTCGCGAGCATATCGTCACAGGTAACTCGGATAAACATAGATTAAACGGTCGATCATATTTATATTTATTTATTTAGTGTATTTCTAGTCGGATAAATTCCGTTTTATTATAAACGAACACTTAGGCGTGGAAAAATTAACAGATAAAATGTAAAAAAAAACAAACTTGCATGTTATAACGGCTATTGAAAGTCCATTGCTGTAAGAAAAAAAAGTAAAGATTTTATTAAATCTATTATATCTATACAATGAAATGCAAACTGATTTTTAAAAACATTCTTACAATGCCATGCTCAATATAAAAAAGAAGATGTGGTATGATTGCCAATCAGACAACTATCTACAAAAGACCAAAATGACACAAACATTAACAACTATAGGTCATCGTACGGCCTTCAACAATGAACAAAGCCCATACCGCATAGTCAGCTATAAAAGGCCCCGATAAGACAATGTAAAACAATTCAAACGAGAAAACTAACGGCCTTATTTATGTAAAAGAATGAACGTAAAACAAATAAGTAACACATAAACAAACGACAACCACTTAATTACAGGCTCCTGACTTGGGACAGGCACATACATAAATAATGTGTCGGGGTTAAACATGTTAACGGGATCCCAAGTCTATTCGATGAGAAATGGACTTCCTCCTGTTTGAATTTACCTCGGTGACCAGTATATTTGTTATACTATTTAACACCCCATAAAAAGAGTGAACGGCGCGCCAACAAGGAAAAAAGGGAAAGAAAAGTTATAACATTACGAAATTTTTATACAAAGATAACCACCAGACATGTCAATGCAAGGAGTTCAAAAGAATGATCGTAATCACCAATAAAACTTAAAATTCTTCCTTTTTTTAAATAAATGTATTCGTCTCTTTCTGTCATCGCATGTTTCATAGTTGAGGGATAGGAACTAATAAAAAAAATTGTAAATATTATTCTAAAATCACAATGTCTGGCATATTTTTACGTAATATCTTCCAACGGTCCTCATTGGAGCAAGTGCGCTGATCTATTACATAGTAAGTAGTGCTTTGTGGACATACATTTACTGATTTTGTATAGGAAGTAGTGCATTGTGGACATCCGTTTACTGATTTTGTATAGTAAGTAGTGCATTGTGGACATACATTTACTGATTTTGTATAGGAAGTAGTGCATTGTGGACATACATTTACTGATTTTGTATAGGAAGTAGTGCATTGTGGACATACATTTACTGATTTTGTAAAGGAAGTAATGCATTGTGGACATACATTTACTGATTTTGTATAGGAAGTAGTGCATTGTGGACATACATTTACTGATTTTGTATAGGAAGTAGTGCATTGTGGACATACATTTACTGATTTTGTATAGGAAGTAGTGCATTGTGATCATACATTTACTGATTTTGTATAGTAAGTAGTGCATTGTGGACATACATTTACTGATTTTGTATAGGAAGTAGTGCATTGTGGACATCCGTTTACTGATTTTGTATAGTAAGTAGTGCATTGTGGACATCCGTTTACTGATTTTGTATAGGAAGTAGTGCATTGTGGACAAACATTTACTGATTTTGTATAGGAAGTAGTGCATTGTGGACAAACATTTACTGATTTTGTATAGTAAGTAGTGCATTGTGGACAAACATTTACTGATTTTGTATAGGAAGTAGTGCATTGTGGACATACATTTACTGATTATGTATAGGAAGTAGTGCATTGTGGACATACATTTACTGATTTTGTATAGGAAGTAGTGCATTGTGGACATACATTTACTGATTTTGTATAGTAAGTAGTGCATTGTGGACATACATTTACTGATTTTGTATAGGAAGTAGTGCATTGTGGACATACATTTACTGATTTTGTATAGTAAGTAGTGCATTGTGGACATCCGTTTACTGATTTTGTATAGGAAGTAGTGCATTGTGGACAAACATTTACTGATTTTTTATAGGAAGTAGTGCATTGTGGACAAACATTTACTGATTTTGTATAGTAAGTAGTGCATTGTGGACATACATTTACTGATTTTGTATAGGAAGTAGTGCATTGTGGACATACATTTACTGATTTTGTATAGGAAGTAGTGCATTGTGGACAAACATTTACTGATTTTGTATAGGAAGTAGTGCATTGTGGACAAACATTTACTGATTTTGTATAGTAAGTAGTGCATTGTGGACATACATTTACTGATTTTGTATAGGAAGTAGTGCATTGTGGACATACATTTACTGATTTTGTATAGGAAGTAGTGCATTGTGGACAAACATTTACTGATTTTGTATAGTAAGTAGTGCATTGTGGACATCCGTTTACTGATTTTGTATAGGAAGTAGTGCATTGTGGACAAACATTTACTGATTTTGTATAGTAAGTAGTGCATTGTGGACAAACATTTACTGATTTTGTATAGGAAGTAGTGCATTGTGGACAAACATTTACTGATTTTGTATAGTAAGTAGTGCATTGTGGACAAACATTTACTGATTTTGTATAGGAAGTAGTGCATTGTGGACATCCGTTTACTGATTTTGTATAGGAAGTAGTGCATTGTGGACAAACATTTACTGATTTTGTATAGTAAGTAGTGCATTGTGGACAAACATTTACTGATTTTGTATAGGAAGTAGTGCATTGTGGACAAACATTTACTGATTTTGTATAGTAAGTAGTGCATTGTGGACAAACATTTACTGATTTTGTATAGTAAGTAGTGCATTGTGGACATCCGTTTACTGATTTTGTATAGGAAGTAGTGCATTGTGGACATACATTTACTGATTTTGTATAGGAAGTAGTGCATTGTGGACAAACATTTACTGATTTTGTATAGTAAGTAGTGCATTGTGGACATCCGTTTACTGATTTTGTATAGGAAGTAGTGCATTGTGGACAAACATTTACTGATTTTTTATAGGAAGTAGTGCATTGTGGACAAACATTTACTGATTTTGTATAGTAAGTAGTGCATTGTGAACATGCATTTACTATTTTTACTAATCGACAAACCTCCTAAATGGAATTGACCAGAGGATTCTAGTATCGAAGAAGAAACGTTACCTCAATTGAATTTTTCAAATAATGAAAAATAAAAGATTCGAAAACAACATCTCGTGCAAAATCATCGTGATGTCTGACAGAAGTGGATAATAAAACGCAAGACAGAAAACGTTACAACGTCGGGTAAAAAAAAATATTGGTTTTAATTTTTTGCGTTTTCGCCTTACAGAAACCGAAATGAAAAACTCAAAATTGCCTTATGCAACCACCTATCACATATCTAAAGATAATGACGTCATTTGTAAGAGGATTATTCTTGTTATTTAAGATACCAGATACCGACCCACAAAATTTGTCATCAATTATTTAGATTTCGAACTCAAAGTTTTTCACAAACATTTTCTATAATACCATATTTCAAAACAACCATTTTGTTTATGATCGCTCGAGATCTGACTTAATTTCCATCTGCATATAATGTATACACCAAATACGTCGCACTCTTTTCAGTAACTGTATATCACCGGCATCTTTTTTTTTCTTTTTTTTTGCTGAAAGATATGGATTTAATAATTAATATGCGGTTGTGTAACATGTATGACAAATTACGAATCAAGTTTCGAATTTTGTTCCATTCTGATGATTTTGTTCGTAATTATGGTCCCTTGATTTAGAAAATTCACCAAAATAATCAATCCGACCCAGTCAATTGGAAATTTAAGCGCGCCAAATGCTAACGTCTCCTCAACACATGCAAATGATTCTACTTACTTTTTCAAAATTTTAAACATGTTTTACTAACACTTAGCTGTTACATCAATCCTAAGTTGCCCAGGAAAGCAAATAAGGGAGCCCGAATTTTACAGTATCATTTCCAGCGAAAAAGCAAACGATGAAAAACTCCCATTATAAATATTTAACATCTATCTTTTTATAAATAGTATTTATCTTTGTACAGATGTACATGTAATTGCCATCTATCTTTATATTTATAATAATCTCTAATTACTTATTACCTTGTAAAACACACATTCTAATATGACGTCCTTCAAACGCTTTGAGTACACACCCGTGGTAAAATATAAATATATTGTTTGGCCTGTTCCGATCGTACTCCCGACGTCATAGAACGTTGCCGTCAGAATGTAAGCATTTTACGGGAAAATACACGCTTGCGAAACCGAAAATCATCCCAACAAAGAAACGTAAACCAACAATCCTAAAATGTGTTATAAGCCTTTTTTTAATATACATTTAAGACGTATAAGTACATTATCATTTCAATTCATCCAAAATTATCCAAATAAATTATTGTAAATAGTTTAAGCATGTCATTAATTCAGTTTACTCAGTTCTGTTACGCAAATTTAATTGTACGTTTATTTATGGGGACGGCAAATATTTTCCTCCACCTAGAGCGCTTCGATCTAAAAGTATTGCCGTAGTTGTCCCATTAGAATCGAAATAATTCATGGGGGCTTGAATATATCTAGATTTTAAAACGGATTGTCCCTTTTTGCCGATATTTTACCCCTCGCTATCGCTCAGGGTAAAATATTGTTCATAAAGGGCCAACCCATGGTAAAATCACGATATATTCAAGCCCCTATGACTTATTTCTTAATTGTAGTCAACAAACTTTATTCAGTATTGGCATCAAATAAACTATAAGTATGTGCTTTCACTTTGAAGGAAATTGTGCATTACTTTCATACGAATTGAGACTTAATTAGTTATCAAAGGTACCAGGATTATAATTTAATACGCCAGACGCGTGTATCGTCTACATAAGACTTACTTAATGTTTGCAGTTTTAAAAAAATGGGGAGGGGTATAATTTAGACGTTGTTTTGAAAACATTTCAGATGAATAAGTTATCTTCTTCGTTGTTATTGAGGAAGTGAATGAAAATATTAAACAACGTACTATGCACTGCTGAAGGCTATGATAGACTGATGGATGGATCTTTGATGACGGTTCTCTGAAGCAAAAAACATGATCCTTATTTACCTTAATATAAGAAAAATATTGTATTTCTTCTTGTATCTATCCTCCGGTATCGACACGACAAACATGAGAATACAATCATTATATTCATTACTTTAAATTAATAAATAAACAAATCATCCTTGAGACAGTGTCTTCAAAAGTATAATTAAATGAACTGTTGTATTATTCCAAACAATAATATGATGTGTTTCGTTATAATTAATCCTATTAACACATTTAAGCGTACAATAAAATGATTAGTAGATGTATGATATTCTGCTGATTTCAGCAAATATTTTTTTTTTTGTAATAAGACGAAGTGATATATTGCATAGAAATTTCATTCTCCAGGCAATAATCGATGACGGAACAAAAGTGATGATCTATACAGGTAAACTAACAGACAGGTGTGGCACCAACACAGCAAACTTTTACACGTAAGTTATATCTATTTGTACAATGTATATATTTGATACAAAATATAAATTAATGATATTTAATTTATTTTTAAAGTGACCCATGTTGCCCGGAACTGCATCTTGGTCAGTTGAATTCAGAGGGCATGAACTTATTTCGTGATACTATGTGTTAATTAGCTTATTATGACCGATTGTCAATTAGAGTAATTGAAGGCGAATGTCCTAAAATACTGTAAATAAAAATTTTCATGTTGATGATCTCTCATGTAAAAACAAATTCAAACAAGCACGCCTTTAGTGGTATACGGTTCGGTTTTCATTTATTTATATCAGTTTTTAAAATGTGGCCGATATTTTAGCAATTCGAAAAAAAAATAATATAGGGAAATTCTAGTTGTTACACTACATATATTGGATAAAAAAAGTTTTGAAAAAAATTAACTTATATATAAATGTCATTTTGTTACAGGGTATCTGTTAGAAAGATACTCTGCGTTCAAATTGAAAGTTAAAAGAGTTAAGGCATTGTCATGTCAATGTTGTTAAATTCTATGTTCAATCCATGCAAATAAGATTTTCTAGACAATTCAGTTTTGGTTTTTTTTAAACTTGCAAACAATTCAATAAATAAAAAACAGATAAAAAAAGCAATTTATTTATTGAAATAATGCAATTCTCAATTTTATTATCAAAATAATATTTTATTGCAATTAATCAAACATTTTGTTTTAAATTGAAACATGTAAGCAAATAACTGCTAACCATTTTGTAACACACCAGTTACAAGTTATGGTATGATTCATGTTGCTGAATCTTGAGCTTTCTGTGTAATGTTTTGTTTGTCGTCTTTTCTGTATCATTATTTTTGGCAATGATGCTATATTTTTTTATTCGTCTATTGGATTTCTATAGCGCTTTAATATCTTCTCTGTTGTTCTGTCTTTTAATTTCGTCTAAGGGCTTTCTATGGCGTTTTGGTATTTTCCCTCCCTTGAAAATTTACCTCTTTGTAGTTCTGTCTTTTGATTTCGTCAAATGGCTTTCAATGGTGTTTTGGTATCTCCTTTTTTTTAACCATTCGCCTCTTAATAATGCTGTTTGTTTTATTGGTCCAACATTTCCGAATTTCAGAAATGCATGTAAATAATATAACTAGATGAAATTCACAATTTAGAAACTTTTATCATTAGAAATACGATTTTGCATGGCAAAATCATTTGGTAAATCTAGAAATTAATCAGTTCAGGTTTTAAGTAGAAGTTTTGAAGCTTTTAAATTTGAATAATAGTACGGTGTAATGGTTATACTTTTTTTGAAGTTTTTTGGACAGGTGGGAATAAAGGCAATAGTAGTATACCGCTGTTAAAAAGTCATAAAACGATTGAGAGGAGTCAAATACGGGTTACAAATTAAAACCGAGGGAAAATATCAACTATAACAAAAAACCAAAGAAACAACAGAAACAATGAAGTGCAACATAACAAAACAGCAATGCACATACATGGAAAGGAACATACATATGATAAAAACTGTCATATTTTTGACTTGGTACAAGAAATTTAAAAAAAAACAATGGTGGGTTGAACCTGTTTTTGGCTAGCCAAACCTCGCGCGTTATGACAATGTAAATGATACCGCTAAATGAAGGCAACAGTAGAATACCCCTGTTCAAAACTCACAAATCCATGGACAGAAAACAAAATCAGGGTAACAAACTAAAACTGAGAGAAACGAATTAAATATGAGGAGTACAACGACACAACATTCAAATGTAACACACACAGAAACGTACTAAGTATAAGACAAAATCCTATGAGAATAACAAGTATAACATCAAAACCAAATACATAAATTTGGGATAGATAAGTACCGTGACACGTCTTATAGCAATGTGAATTCACACTCAAAAATAAGAGAACACAAACGACACAACGGAAACACAACGTTAAAATGTAACTCATACAGAAACGAACTATCATATAACAATGGCCATATTCCTGACTTTGTACAGGACATTTTTAAAGGAAAAAATGGTGGGTTGAACCTGGTTTTATGGCATGCCAAACCTCCCTCTTTTATGGCAATGTGAAATATAACATTTAAATGACAACAAAACATTACAGGACTACAATATAAATAGATAGGAGAACATTATTGACAAAGAAACGCACAAATAATAGCTAACAAAAGGCAACAAGTTTAAAGTTTTAATACGCCAGAAGTGCATTTTGTCCACACAAGACTTACTGGTCATTAGTTAGTCTTGTGTGGACAAAATGAACTTCTGGCGTATTATCTAGCCCAGATACAAAAGTTTGAAAGCCGAAACAAATGCAAAGTTGAACAGCATCGAGGACCAAAAGTTCAAAAAAATTGTGCCAAAAACGGCCAGGGTTTTCTGTTAGATAACAGAACATCCCTTTTATTTAGAATAATTTATACTATTGCAACCTGTTAATTTTATAAAATGACTATACGAAAGATATATGATAAAACTGAAGTATTAACTAATTACAGGAAACAACCGAAATTAATTACATAACCCGACGTAATTTAACACATCCGAACAAGTTCAAACCTCAACGCCAAGTGTCGTCATATTTGAAATTGTAAAAAAATGACAAAAAATGACGTCACATTTAAATGACACTATGTCATAACAGGAATATAGTACAAATAAATGCAAGAACTCTAGGAACAGAAAAACAGATAAATAAATGATATAATAGTGCATTTTGACATGTTAACCACAGAATAACAATGAATACCTAAAATTGATTTAGGACAGTACACATACACAGCATAACATAGAATTGCAGAAACTAAATTTGATAATATCTATAATCTAAATATTATCATACACGTAAAGCGTAAGACAAAAATGAAGTAACTTTTAAAACAATACTTCCAGTATATTGTCCTTTCAAATTTATTGAAGGATTGTTGATGGTATCGATATTCGTTCGTTGCTGAGAATAAAAAAAAAAGACAGCCATTAGAAAAAAAAGCATGTTGCTTTTTCTGTTGATACTAAGACATTACAAATAAAATTGTCATTTTAATAAGTGAATGCACTGACTTCAAGAAAGTATTATTATTCCAAGCAAATTTATATGCATGCAATTCATATTCGTATCTGCTAAAATAGAAAAAGAAACGATGTTGTGCAGTGTTGAATTTTATTCTAGTAATCTTAAATGCAAATTACTTATGAAAGCTGTATTCTAAAAAAGTCTGTTCCAACCATATTTCTTTTAATTTTAAATTTCAATGGAAAAAGTTGACTAATTGAAGTCCAGCGAGAAGCAAATAACGTTTGGTTTTTTTTTGGTTTTTTTTGTATATGTGGTAAAACATGAAACATTTTCTTACACCTTCACTACAAATATATTTCAATATATTCAATATATACGATTTTGTTACTTTTGAGGTTGTATTTTGCTTGTATCATTATTGTTTGCGTCATCTCTTGCTTGCCAATATGAAATGGTAAATAGTACCTTTCGTAATAAGAACAAAGATCATTAACAGAAGTAATATTACTTTGGTATATAAATATATCAATTGATGTTTCGATTCTCTTACTAATTTGAGTGAGTTACTATATTTCCATACTACTGATAGGTTAGACATGTTTGAAATTTAACTATAGAAATTCGATCCCTTTGTCAAGATTTAGTAGAATCTAAGCTTTGATCGAACTTTGATTGATTTTGAAAGACAAATAGAAGAAAATCGTTTCATGTGACTTTAAAGGATGTGACTATGTATTAGAAGAAATAAATATGAAAAAGGTTAAAATTGCAAATTGAAATGTAACGAAAGATAAGGAAAAAATAATAGCTGTTTTGTAGATGTACAAAGTGCATATTGTTACATCTTCTCTTAAAAATATTACTTTTTTGTAATCATACATGTATAAAAATCGGACCAACTGTGTAATTCTAGAACTGATATAAAATTTGATTACTCTCAAAGTTTGACAATAAGAAATATGATACAATCCAGTAGCATCATATCTGCTCTCCACTATGCAAATGTTACCACTAGCTGCAAAATCAGATTATGTTGTTGAACTTTAATTTCTAAATATAGATGAATTATAATCGGTTCCTACGACCATTTCATTAATTGATCTCTCCAACTTCCAAGGTATACCCTGTTAATGAATTTAGTTCATAAAAGTGTGTGTATAATAATACACATTAGTACAAATTATTTCAACATATTTCTTGATTTTAAACAAGATATTGTAATTGTAGGTATCATAATAAAAACACTTTAAATTTGCTTATTAAGGTGGAACCTAACACTACAGGGAGATAACTCTGTAAAATCATCTAAACGTTTGAATTACGTTCTGTTGTTAACGGAATATACAGCTTCTCAAAGATCAAAATTAGTGTTTGTCAAACTGCTATGTAACCAGAGTAATTTTCCTGATAAATTGGTTGGTTCAAATTTTTTTCTATTTTTTTCTATTTTTGTCGAAGGGTAAAAGTAAATACTTTGTCAATATTTTATGAAAATTAAACGAGCCAAATTAATTCTAGTGAAGGTGTTGGGTACCACCTTAAGTATTTTAATCAGTGTAGAACAATGATCGTTTTTACAAATAAACATACATAAACCTCATAAAAATAAAATGTTATAATCATGTATCATTAAAGTAGAATTGTAATGAAAATCATCCCCATGAGTATCATTTTTTTTTATCTATCATAGTCAGAAGCAATTGAGGCTTTGTATAAACAGAAATGAATATGAATAAGGGTAAAGTTGCAATTTGAAATGTTACGAAAGAAAAGGAGAGAAATTTATCAGTTTTTGACCTGTAAAAATTGTATATTGTTACATCTTCTCTTTGAAATATTACATTGCACAATTATACATGTCTAAAGATCTGTCCACCGGTGTTTGTCTAGGACTGATCTTCAATATTGATTACACTTAGAGTTTTACAATGAGATCTATGATAAAATCCAGTAACATCATATCTACTTTTAACAAGACAAATATTTGCAGTCTGTTTAAATGTTAACGCTTAACAAACTATCAGATTATGTTGTTGAACTTTAAATTTTAAATATAGATGGATTATAATAGATTCCATTTGATATCTTGATCTCTCAAAGGTATATGCTGTTAATGAATGTAGTTCCTAACAGTGTGTGTATAATGATAAACATTGCTACAATCGGTCATAAGTTGAATCTCATTAGGACAAATTATTTCAACATATTTCTTGATTTTAAACAAGATGTTGTGATTGTAGGTATCATAATAAAAATACGTTTTAATCAGTTTAGGACATAGATTATTTTCTTAGTATAAAAAAATCATAACAATACAAAAATTTGTCAATCGTGTATCAATGAAGTAGATTTGTAATAAACAATCATTCCCGTGAGTATATTATGCTTTATATCTATCATAATCAGAAGCAATTGAAATACTCAATGTAATCTATGTTAAGATAATTTCAGAATCGTCTGTACCAAAATTAATAAAACCCAGTTGTGGTTGTTTTGAATTAGTGCATGCGTACAACTCGGAACAACGTCGGCGATCTGTAGAATTAAACTGCATCATATGGATACTTCCACTATTCCTGTCCCTTGAGTGATAATCGTTTCCGAAATATATGACAGTCGAAAAAAAGTTGTTACGGTCCTATACGTCGACATGAATATCAGTTCTAATCGGTCTCCTGTTTTATTCACAATGGTCTTTCCGACTAATACCTATTTCGTGCAATTTAACACATGTTTTCAACGCCGAGCGCGCGCAATTGAATTCAGAAATCATGGCTGACAGGGGTCGCCTCAATGGACGTTTTTGTTCAAAGTCAAAACAAAAGTTGTCACTCGCGGCAACCGATAAAAACAAAGTTAAAACAAACGAGATCGGGAAAACGGTTGGAGTAAGACTGTTAGACATCGATTATTTTCTATCCAATTCATTTTGTACTTTCTGTTGAGAGCCGGTCTTCTTGCAAAACATTGTCGGAGAAATCCAACACGGTTCAGTTTCAGAACTTATTTTCGGTTCAATGCTTGCGGGGAAGATTTTTCTTCTCTACGTCAAGATATCGGCACGAGAGAGTAACAGTCAGGAAATCAAACAAAATATGATATCAATACAAGAATAGTATGAGGTAAGTCTAGCTTGTGTCCTCTTCTATAAATGGGGTGAGATAAACCCCATAAAATAAATTGTTTTCCTCTCAACATGATTAATCTGCACC
This sequence comes from Mytilus trossulus, assembly GCF_036588685.1. Classification (NCBI taxonomy): domain Eukaryota; kingdom Metazoa; phylum Mollusca; class Bivalvia; order Mytilida; family Mytilidae; genus Mytilus; species Mytilus trossulus. The sequence continues at coordinate 11,443,119 of NC_086378.1, forward strand.
TGCTTATACTTCCCAAAAAAAAGACAAAATAAAACCACAAAAAAAATGCGTATTCAAAAGACACTATTATTAAATTTATTGTAACATCATTTTCATTCCGAGATCAAAACTGCTCCGTATCGGACCACCCTTTCATCATACACACGTCCGATTGCTTTCATCATACACAATGCTTCACTCCTTACTCCAAAGTTATTGTCAAATATCAAAATAAAAATTCAGTCCATATTGATTTTATGTTTAAAGTGACCAGCTTGAACTCAACTGCACCGGTCGAACTTCCGATTTGTTTCCCCGTCAGAACTTTTAGGGTTTTGCACACGACACGTTTGTTTTGTTTTTGTAATTACCGTAAAAGTTCAAAAAAATAATCTGGCCGAGTTTTAGTTACGGCTATGCTACTTTTTGTACCCGGTTAGGAAATGGGATTTTAAATGTTTTTCTCTTAGTGTGAATAACAAATATTTTTTTATTTAAACATGGGGTTAATATGTTTCTCATGTAAAAAAAATACAAAGTTCTAGTTTGAACTTCATTGATTGTATAATCCTAACATTTTAAACTTTCAAAATAAGATCGATTTACTGTGTTTATAGCCCATTATGCATTTACCGGTTTATCAGGGGAAATTTAATAGTTAATGCAATGAACAAAATAATTCCTAACAAAAAGCAATTGGAATCGCATCATCTTTATGCTTGTATGTCCAAATGAACAATTCAATTCAGTGATCCAACACCAGCTACGGACCTCTGTTTGTGAAACTGCTTCATAAAAAACCAACCAGTCTATGTAAAGACCCTGTACCTTTTCGTTGGATTTTAATTTGAAAACAAAGATAGAAGTTGACCCTTCACCATTTCCAAATTTCGCATACATCTGTTGTATGGGTTTTAAAGAATGTCTTGCAAATTACCAATTGAAGTGCATATATATACTCTCCCTCTTGAATTCAAATTTCTTCCAGTAAACTGTTGTCATATTCAACTTATTAGTTTACACTCGAATAAGATATGTAGGCACATCAGGCATATTTTTTGGATCATAAGTTCTAGCTCACAAAAACCGAACACCGAGCAACGAGCCATGACAATGAGGTCGATGTCAAATTTAACTGCAGGACTGACATGTACATCATAAAATATTTCCATACATCAAATATAATGGTAACAAGAACGTGGCCATAGTACATTGATGACCGCATTTTCTATATTCAGAGTATCGTGAAATTGGGGTCAACACTCTTAATTTGACATTAAAATTAGAAAGATCTCACCAAAAAACTATCTTGACCCTATGTAGTTTCTGCAAAAAAGATTGGTTAAAATATATATTGCTGTTGTGATTGAGTTTCCTGGTACATTCAATGATTTTTGCTGTTCCGATTTCTATCTTTCATTACTAAAAACAATGCACTTACTAATCAAACTCCAATTTAACATTCTTCAGATCTGTGAAATCAAACCCAAGGTCAGACAGTAACTACCAGACAGATCCATACACTCATTCCATAAATCAATTAGCAGAAAACACAAAAAGTTAACATTGACTAATTTCACCAGATAGTGACATTAACAAACCATCTAAACAGACTCATTTCATTTGTTAATATTTTCATGAATTCGCATTTGTTAATTGAGCTTTTCAATAAAAGTTGTTACGTGATTTTCGTGTATTTAATTTATTCTTTAAGACATAATTATTACTTTTACTCTTACAGTCTCCTTTGTTCCGTCGCAGGTTTTCACTCAAACTTGTGCTGCTCGATGGCCGAACTCTATCGACAGATCCCGTAGTTAGGTGGCTGGATACGGACAAATGTCAAAAATCATTTTCTTTTTCATGTTTTTATAAAATTATGATGATGAATCCGGAATGTATATATTTCCAAATAAACATAAGCTATATTAGTTTTTATATATTTATAAGACTTTATATAATAAAATAATGCAAAGTGAGTATAAACTGTATTTGTATAAATTCTAATTTTCTAATTCAAGTTTTATGAAATAAAAACTTAAGATGACATATACATCAGAGAAACTGTTAAAATATATTCCCATACTAGGCGAATGCTTCTTATGTCAGGATTTGTTTTAATCATAGAAAAAAGATGTGATATGATTGCCAATGAGACAACTTTTCAAAATAGACCAATTGAACGAAAAATATGTGTAACGGAAAAAGTAAAATCACAAAATACTGAACTCCGAGGAAAATTCAATCGGAAAGTCCCTGATCACATGGCAAAATCAAATGACAAAACATATCAAACAACTATCATATTTCTGACTTGGTACAGGCATTTCTAAATGTAGAGGCAGCAAACGACAACCACTGAATAACAGGTACCTGACATTGGACATTCAGAAACAGACGGTGGTAGGGTTATGCTAGTTTGAAGGCGTCAACCCTCACCTAAACTATTGTGTTAAATTTCAAAATAAGAACAATCAATAAAAATCAGTTGATAAAGGCTTGTAATTCATCAGATGGTGGTTACAAACTCTCAAAGTTGATACAGACAAGTACATTTTTTAATTGTACATTTTCACTTCAATACGGTACCGACCGTCTTAGAGAAGGCTAATATTTGCTTTAACCAATTTCTATGATATTTTAACATATCATTTGGATCGTTGTAAAAACCTCAATTACAATTTTTTAAATATGTTTTCTTTCTGGCGTTCCAAAGATTCTGGACTTTAACTGTTAGATTTAAGACAATTTTGACACATATCACCCACCAGCTTCAGTTTAATAGGATACATTTGCTTTAAATTGTACGCTTTTGTTATGATTGGTAGAAGAAAGTTCCAGTTCAATTTTGATCATTTGTTTTAATGTTTCGAGCTAGCGTGACGTGACTGTTTCCTTCAGATCTTATATGATATGTTTTACGCCAAATTCAATTCGAGTGGATACTTATACACGTTTAGCGTATAAAATTATAATCCTTGTACTTTTGGTAACTATTTACCTCACTGAGTCGATGGCACTGCTGGTGGACGTTTCTTCCCCGAGGGTATCACCAGCCTAGTATTCAACACTTCCGTGTTGATATGAATACCAATATATGGTCATTTTTATAAATTTAAAGAGTATGAGGTTTTTTTTTAAATACTTAGGATTTTATTTATTCCAGGCATAGATAACCTTATCCGTTTTTGGCCCAACCTTTATGGAAGTTAAGGTCCTCAATGCTTATCAACTATGTAATTGTTTGGCTCTATAACTATTTTGATCTGAGCGTCACTGATGAGTCTTAAGTAGGCGAAAGGCGCGTTTGGCGTATTAAAGTTACGCTTGGTATCTTTGATAATTTTAAAAAATAACTTATTTCAAGTTACAGTAACTGTAAGTTGCTCAATTTACTACAGACTTTACACAATATTTTGATTATTAAAATTCTTAATAACGGGACTATCAACAGTCATTTATATATTTCAAAGAGTTTTGATATCCTCAGTTTAATATTCGTGTTTTAGTTGGCATCCTGATCATAATTCAAAGCTGACACAAATAAATCGAAGGTATTATCAGAATAACGGACATAACTGTACTCTAAAACTTGTTAATATGAAGATAAGCAGAACATTATTGCACGGCCAATAGCTTCTTTTTCTCGTATATTTTTTTTTATTAGGAATATGTTAAAATTTAGTTTCCTTTGACTGTCAAAGATTTTTTTCCAGTTGTTTTTGTCGGTTAATATGTCAAGCATTTGTGTTATAACAGTTGAACTTCCGGTTTTGAATTTTCCTTGGACATAAGTCTGTCTCAAAACTTTTACTTTTCTTACATTTTATTAACTTTCATAAAAATTGTTGTACCTCATTGAAACAGATGCATTATTCGTTATCAGAGAAGAAGAAAAACCAACAAAATACACTAACAACCAACACCTACAGAAAACGGTTAAAACAAAGTAGTAAGAAAAAAGAGTTCACAATGTAGTTGTGTTAAAACAGTTAACCTCCTCAAAATACGCCCTTTTTGTATATTTAAGCGAAATGCCAATAAATGTTTCTTATCTGTTTATCTCTATCATATAAAGTTTTAATTACTATGCGATTGGGTTCCTTCGCGTAAGACGAGATTTGGCGGTACGAACGAGTCAAACTTCATTAGAAATAGAACTTTTGCATACATTCAAAAACAATACATGCTGCACCAAATAAAAAAGGCAACAGTAGTTTACCGCTGTTCAAAATTCATAAATCGATAGAGAAAAAAAAAATCCGGGTTTCAAACTAAAATTGAGGGAAACGTATCAAATATCAGAGAACTACGACACAACAGAGACACATCACCGAAATGCAACACAAACAGACAGGAACTAAAATGTAACAATGGCCATTTCCCTGACTTGGTACAGGGCATTTCATGAAAAAAGGGTGGGTTGGACCTGATTTTGTGGCATGCCAGACCTCCCGCTTTAATGGCAGTATGTTAAGCCAAGTGTGTCTTACTGATTTTGTCTGAATCAATATAAAAGATCTCAAAGAACATACATTAAACAACATAATGATAGTAATATGCACAATATGCCAATTGTAAGAATCTAAATGTCAACCTACGCGTGATTGGAAATGATACTGTCATGAAAATACATTTCACTTTTCAGACTTGCTTGTTGCTTATTAAGGATTTAGTTTTAATGTCTTACAGTCTTTATTCTTTCTTTGAGATTAACAGATATCCGTTGAATAGAAACGCAAAAAGTCACATATTTCCGTTCAAAAGAAAAAAAATCTTAAAATGTTCTGTATTATGCAAAGACTGTAGATAATCTGCAAGGGAAAAGTTACATCGAATATGAACCTTTCACATGTCTTTGATTGTTTTCAACAAATTATAATAATTTGCATTTCAGTCTTTTTTTATCATTTGTTTAATATGGCCATTGTTATATTATAGTTCGTTTCTGTTCGTTTCTGTCTGACGATAAGACGTGTCACGGTACTTGTCTATCCAAAATTCATGTATTTGGTTTTGATTTTATATATATATGTTATATTTGTTATTCTCGTTGGATTTTGTCTGATGCTCTGTCCGTTTCTATGTGTGTTACATTTCAGTGTTATGTCGTTGTTCTCCTCTTATATTTAATGCGTTTCCTTCGGTTTTAGTTTGTTATCCCGATTTTTTTTTTTTTTTGTCCATGGATTTATGAGTTTTGAACAGCGGTATACTACTGTTGCCTTTATTTGTGCCCAAAGCTTTTATGAATCTTGATTGTTGTGAATCTTTCGCCATTCCTAAAAGTAATAAAAAATCACTTTCCAAAATTTATTAGGTATTTATGAAATTCTTATAATATCATATTTTTTACACATTATCTTGATATCTCCTACTCGACATATAAAATAAAATTGAATGAATAAAGGTATCTCGACATTTGTTTATTGGCTTTTTCAATAGATTTAACATGAATAATGTTAGATATCTTATCGTGTTTAGTTGAAATTATACCCCCTTTTTAAAGAAAAGATTATTAATCACCTAGTTCAGTTCTAAGATTTTAGTTTAAAGCAAGTATAAGTACACAATTTATTTGTTTTACAGTTTGATTTAGAAAAAATACCGACATAGCTAGATAATACAATTAATTATCTTATTACTAACACAATTCTATATATTTAAATTATTGTAATAATTGTTATAAAAATACATCACATGACATAGTTACATACCTTATTTTGAACAGTATTAACATTTTTTTAATAAATTTTCTGTGACATCACTTTTGTGGTTTTGTCCCAGTCGAGTGAACGACGGGCTCGTGGTTTTGTTGTGCTATTGTTTGTGCTGTCCTATGCTGTTTTACGTGTTCTTTTTTAATCTGTGGTTAGCATGTCAAATGAATTATTGTATTGTTTAATTGTGTGTTTCTCTGTCCTGACAGTAAAGTTGACCTTCTGCTGGGTTTTTGTTTCTATGCTCGGGTTATTGTCTCTTTGACACATTCCCCATTTCCATTCTAAATGTTATTGTATTTATTTGAACTGTAATGGTGTCATTTAAGTGTTTTATTCACCATTGCCATATGTGCGATATTTTGCTACCTCAAAACCAGGTTCAACCCACCATTTGTCTTTAAATTCAAGTACCGATCCAGGAAAATGGCAGTTGTTATCTTATTTTTAGTTTCTGTGTGTGTTGCATTGTCGGTTTTTGTTTTCTTCACTTCAGTGTTTCTGTTGTTTGGTTGTTTTCCTCTTATAGTTGATGTGTTTCCTCGGGTTTAGTATGTAACCCAGATTTGTTTTATGTCTGAATCGACTTTTTACTTTCGAACAGCGGTATTCTACGGTTGCCTTTACTTTTCACTGATTTTTTATTTTTTTAGAATACTTCATTTGTCCTTTGTTTACATCTTAACCAGTTTAAGTGTGTAACTATCTATCCAGTAATAATAAATGGGGTCAATTTGCACTGAACTGTACTTGAGTTCTTCTTTTTACAGTTTGGTTGATGTTCTTCGGGGGTTGCATACTGTATTAGGTCTTTTCTAACGTGTGGCCACAAGAATGCGTAACATTGTCTTTACGGCATAAACTCATTCAATATTGGTAAACGAAATCCTACGGTGCAAAATGTACATGTAACCATACACGGGTCGACTTTTTTTTTAAGGATTTCATGTCTCCTATTTGAATAATGATATGCAAATAAAATGAAAGTCTTCTTTATCTAATCCTCAAACGAGCTAAAATAACTGTATTTTTCTTTTCAAATGATCATATGAAGCTAAAATGATCAAGAACAACCTTTTATTTGCTTTTATGATATGTTCGTGTAGTTTAATGGTATATGATGAAAGTTTAATGGTATATGGTGAATTGAATTCGTGACTTTTATCTTTTTACTGGGTTCAAATCAGAAAAAATGTTAAGTAAAGCCATAGTTTGTAGTTTCAGAAACATTACACTTTTTACAAAGAAGTCATCACGATTTTCAAATGATTGATGCTATAAAATAAAATCATCATATATACTAGGTATGATTAAAATTTTGTACGACAGACGCGAGTTGAATTAAGATCAAAGGACACGTTTAATTGGAATAAAAAAGGTGGGACTGTAAATAATAGACGGTAGATAAAAATAAAAAAACAAGAGGAAACCCTATTTTATATTTTTCATTGGTGCATTGGTAAAAAGAAGATACCAAGTGGATATTTATGCTTATTAGTCGAAGACCAATTGACTACCACATAGTCAAAAGAAACCGAAAATGACAAAAATACAAAGAAACATCAATCAAATGAACACGAAAACCTAAAAAAAAAAACCGGCAGTGATCTCAGATGCCCTGAAAGGGTAGGCGAATCTTGCTAAATATAGAGCACAGTCTTTTTGTGAATGTTAATAAAGGCAACAGTATTATAACGCTGTTCGAAACTGATAAATTGATAGACAAAATCCGGGTTACAAACTTAAACTGAGGAAAGCGCGTTAAATATAAGAGGAGAACAACGACACAAAATTAAAATGTAACACACACAGAAACGAACTAAGCATTAGACAAAAAACATTTACTCTGTGACGACACATTCGAGTAAAAGGCGAGGTGGATGGTGTTTGGAACATATATTCCAAAACGGATAACCATCTGTTGATGGCGTCTTTGTAAGTTTTTAATAATCACTTGAATTTTACCACTAAAACGCTATGTTAACTACTTCCTTGTTAGCATCAACTCGCGATACAATAAAATCATGAGAGAAAACATTGTGATTAATGGTACACTATTCTGTATGAAATAAAACAAGCCCCATTACATGTTGGTTTGAAACTAGAATTCGAATTAGACTCATGAAAGGAGTTTATAATCAAAATATCTTACAAAAAATTAGAACGCAAATAGTATTTGTTCAAGAAATTCTTTTTTCATCACCAGTGTAAAACAAAAGTTGTATATTCCTTACAATTTTGCCTTGAATCGTGCGCAAAATAGTTTTATTTTTCGACAAGATAGCGTCTTTTTTTTGTTGGTGGGGGGGGGGGGGGGTGCTACATTTGTACAATGACACCGCCTTATTAAATGTCTCAGACAGAATAAGACCGTATCAGTATGTTACTTTCATTTGCTCACTTGAAAGATCGACCATATACATTACCTATACAAACATGGTTGAAATTAGAGATACACATTTCTTGTTTGTTACAACTCTTACTGTTCTTTCAACAATATTTTGAACCATAATGAATTTCATTCAATTTCAATTATGTACACCTACTGGCTGCTTTGTTGTTTGTTGGGTTTATTTATTTAAAAAAACACATAAAAACAGCATTTTTATAAAACCTTCTTCAAGACAAACCGGAAGTTCAAGTTATTCTATTTCGTGTCAAGGTATATTAATGATGTTCTGTCACTCAATAACATACATATCAACAATTGATTGTCTTTTATATAATATAATGAATTTGACATTAAGACCAGTTCCGTTGATAGAAGGTCTGCTCGTTTCTTAAAATTTAGATATATGACTTCAAATTGCTTATTTCCAAAGTGATGTGTATAGAATTGAAAATAGTTTCCATGTGTCAACTTCCAATTAAGATGACAGTAAAAGTATTTTTACAAAGTATGGTACATAAAGACAACAGAACTATACCACTGTTCGAAATTCATAAACCGAAAGAGAAAAAAACAAATCCTGGTTACAAACAAAAACTGAGGGAAACATGTCAAATATAAGAGAACTATAACACAACAGAAACACAACAATTAAATGTAACACACACAAAAACGAACTATAATATAACAATGGCCATTTTCCTAATAAATAAATAAATGGGAGAACATATAGGACAGAGAAACAAACGAATAATAGCCAACAAAAGATACCAGGTTAAAAAAAAATATTACTCCAAACGCGCTCCACGTCACCCAATACTAATCAGCGACGCTCAAATGAAAAAAGTATGCAAGCCAAAACAAGAACAAAGTACATGAAAGACATAAATGATATTTAAGATAACAACCGTGATATTTTTATTCTCATGAAGGTATTTATGAGAATGTTACTCATATATTCCATTTGTAGACATTCTACCAATCAATTATCTTCTGATTGCCAATAAGACAACTTTGTGCAAGAAACGTTATGACCAAGATAATAACTATGTTTCACCGTACGTCTTTCAATAATGAAGAAAGCACATAGTCAGTCTTGAAAGGCCGCAAAAAGATAAATTCGTACCTTAAAAAACTAAATTATAAATTCATGTACAAAATAATTTTAAATAAAGACAAAATTTTACACAGCAACAAATGACAAACACTGACATACAGGTTAGTGGGTTTAAACGTGTGTGAAATTGCTTACTCTCCCCTAACCTGAAACAGTGGTGTAGTAGTCAAATATAAGAAAAACTTTATAAAAATCATTTGAGGTTTTACTCATCAGACTGAAACAAATAGAAGTTCACCTTAAAAAACAAAGCGAGCACGATTTCTTGTTGTTCAATTGTTCTGTTGATTGATAACGTTTGACTTTGTCATTTTTACGAACTTCCTATTTTTGCTTTGGAGCTTGGTACTTTTGTTAAATAATTTTGCCTTACCACATGAGTGGAAAGAGTTATAACTATAGCAACACATTTCAACTAACAGCAACTAATTTGCATGAAAATTCAAAACATTGCCGATCATTAAATTGTTTGCAGAAGATGTAAATTCAGGTGTTTTTTTTATGAGCGACTTCACTACAATAATCTAAAAGTCTGAAAATACCAGTTGTTGTCTTAGTTTGCATGAACTTTTACTCGACATTCTCCAAAAGTATGACTTGTGTCTTAATTTTTCTTGACAAATTTTCATTTATATTAAATTTGTATGAAATTTACTTGACATATTCTAGACATTCTGAATATGGTCTTAAAATTTCTTGACAAATTCTTGACATTTGAATACTGTCTTGAAATTTCTCGCGATATTCTGGACATTCTTATTTTTTCTCAGTATGGCTTGACATATTCCGAACATTTTGAATTGTGTCTTAAATTTACTTGACAGTTCTGAACTCTACAAATCATGACCAATATTCATATTATAACTTTTAATCTTTATTTCTCTTTATATGATATACTACTAGTACTGTTGTTTCAAGATACACTTCCTACAACAAAAATAAAAGTTGGGCAAGTAAAATAATTGAAAACTTGGGAATATAAATATTTTTACAAATGCAAATATGGCTATGAAACCTAAATTATAAAACAATTTAAATGTGGGTTTTTAAATAATTACAAATTTTGATTCATAAATCTTATAAATTAAATGATTCAATCATACTGTAGACATATTTCATTCAACATTCATAATATTCTATGATTATATGGTAAACAATTATAGTACCAAAATGTGGTTGATATAAATAGCAACTCATGATGATATACAAATCATTCATTTCACAGAAGAAACATTTGTGTAATGTCATCGGTTGGAATATACAAGGACAGGATGTTCCCCAAAACATTAAGGTATTCCACACCCCAGAGTACACGCAACGGTCAAATAGAAATTACTGCTTTACCTGTAATCAGCCATACAACTTATCATTTGACTGCAATTTAAAAAGTTTGTTGATAGATAAAAATGAAAATCATCATTTTGATGATCAATAAAAAATTGAATTGGATTTTCTTTATCAAAATTATGAAGTTAATTATTTTAACATAAACACAAATTGAATAATTCCCAAAGAGTAAAACAAAATTATTATCTACTTCAGGAATAATAAGTCTGTTCACATTTCAGGCAAAATTTATATCATTGAGATAGTGTCGAGACATATTTAAAACTGTCAAGAATGTGTCTAGATATATTCAGACATTATTTAGAATATCAAGAATGTGTCTAGATATATTCAGACATTATTTAGAATATCAAGAATATGTCAAGACATATTCAATCATTATTTAGAATGTCAAGAATATGTCAAAACAGACCGAGACTAATTTAAGACAGTCAAGAATTGGGCGAGACTAACTCAGACTGTTATCAGATGATACAGGAAGTGTCGAGAAATTTTAAGACAGTGTTCATACTCTCAAGACACTTGTCAAGAAAAATCAAGAAACTTATTAGGCATATTCATACTATGTCAAGATTTTTTTTTAATTATTCATGCAAATAAAGAATGTCGAGTAAAAATTCATGCAAATTCAGACAAAAACTGGTCTTATCAGACTTTTGGACTTTTGTAGTGCTTGTATCTTCTATTTGACATTAAAAAAGGAGGAAATCTCTAAATGAAAATATATTTATTCACTAAATATATATCCTTTTTTTATGATTGTCTGTTAAAACTGGTTTATTTTGTTTACTTTCAGAACTTAAAGGACTATAATGAGTATGGCGGGTGTTGTGGAGAATTATAATGGCCAGTCGGTTATAAAACGTGTAAGTACTTTCTAACCTGATACGGTAAAATTGAAAAAAGGGAGGAATGTCAATGGAAACGACTGGTTTTGTAGGTACTAGAATAACGGTTAGATTGACGAATTAAAAAGGAAGTTGGATTTTATTGGAAACGTAAATCCATGATATAAATTTCGATGCGAGTAAATTAATATCCGACGACTTTTACAAATGTTAGAAGTACGCATTTAAACATTTATTTAAATCTCACAGTCGATAAAAAAAATAGCTAGCTAACTTTAATAAATTCATTATTCAATTTTGTATTTAACTATATATTGTTTGTTTTTATTTTATTTCTTTAGTTTATGCGTAAAATTTTGTCATGATAATGCTTAAGCAATTCGATTTTTATTTATGATTATGAATTGTGAAGAATATTTGTATTTGCTAAGATTCAAAGTGCAGTATTAATTATAGTGCTATTAAAATAATAATCCTTCTTACAATCGGATATTGGCATATGCACTTCCGAGAAAAACTCAATTCATTAAAGTTCTGAACATAATGAAACAATTCAGGAAGAACATTTGTGTAACATTTCAACGCAAGAAAATCAAATGAACAGAACATTATAGAGGAAATCCACTATAATATTAGTAGCGAAAATTGTGATGAACCAATCAATTTTCTGCAAGTGCAATCAAATACAACATTAAAATCCAATATTTGTAATAAAATTTTGTACAATTTTAAACCAATTTGTAGTAAACGTATATATGTTGTAAAATGTAAAATAACAGTAAAATAACAAAAACACCGACCTCCGAGGAAAATTTTAAATTCTAAACGGAAAGTCCCTAAGCAAATGGGTAACTCAAAATTTTAAACATATCAAAGTAGAACAACTGTCATATTCCTGACTTTTTGGTGAATGTTTTTCACTAAAAAAAGAAAATATTTCTTTCATTGAAATCTGAAGGCACATTGCAGACGCATGCATGACGAAAAAACAGAGAAATATACGAAAATATACTGCTCCTACTCAGTGTGGGTGAATGGCGAAAGTAGTTGTTCAAAAGAGTTTATTCAACTTTCTGACGATTTATTCTACGGTCGTTATTCCGATGTCATGAAAAAATGTAATTTCTTTTTTAGTCCCGAATTACACTTACGGTTGTCAGCCAAAGAATAGTATTAACCGTTTGAAATAATAATGATTAATATAATTGCTAACCTGGAATCAGGAACTTAAAACTAGGTTTCAGCAATGAACATATCATTACAAATATTGATAGTTTAGTCTGACTTCCTTCATATTTTTTCCAAATATTTTCAACAGAGTTCATTAACTTCGTGTTATGCTATGTAGAAAAGTAAGTTTGGGAGGAGTTCATTAACTTCGTGTTATGCTATGTAGAAAAGTAAGTTGGGAAGGAGTTATTGTGAGCTCATTAACTTCGTGTTAAAAAAGTAAGTTTGGCAGGAGTTATTGTGTGCCCCGATTATTAAAAAATGATATCAGAACTAATTTTGGTTTTTTTTAATTTCGAAATCGTTTAAATGTACATCCTAAATAGGCCTTAAATATGGATTTACTGAAAAATGACACATCACCTAGATTTTAACCAAATTTATATCGAGGAGCTTGATGTGACCTGTAGTTGTTGATTGTTATGTTATTTGGTTTCGTTTTGAAAGTTGTTTCTTGACAATTGTCTCATTGTTACAAATGATTTTCATTGTTATTTTCTCAATTCACTCTGTTCAACCGAAAATAAATTATTTATATACTCTAGGCTCCTTTTTTTCCAACGACAACCTAATACCAACTACGAATAAATAATACGTATGTATCAATTATTTGCTGTGAAATTGTTTCTGTATTAATAAAGAAAAAGACCATTATAGAGACTGTCAGGTGCGGTGACCATCTTCATAATTTATTAAACAAATAAAACACAAGACAAATGTCCTCAAATAGTTTTCACCACTATGGTCTCAGTTCATTCAAATAATACACAATGGCATCAGTTCATTCAATTAACATACGATCTACAAAAGAAAAGCCCATAATCAAAATATGAACTCTACATATATATAAGGCATGAACTGTTATACTGAAGATTTATCTTCCTATACACAAATACACTACTCGTCAGATGGTCTCCACCCTTGTCGATAACTTTTCTCGTCCACGCACGACTTTAAATACTAACGGAACTTCTTACTCTATTGTTATTACAACTAGCCCGCTACCTGAACTGGAAAATTCATACGCCTGACGTAAATAAATATATTTATTTTCTCAATTCACTCTGTTCAACCGAAAATAAATTATTTATATACTCTAGGCTCCTTATTTTCCAACGACAACCTAATACCAACTACGAATAAATAATACGTATGTATCAATTATTTGCTGTGAAATTGTTTCTGTATTAATAAAGAAAAACACCATTATAGAGACTGTGACCATCTTCGAGTGTACAAAGAAAGCATGTCAGATGCCGAGTTTTCTAGAAACAGACAAACGTTTATCAAGATTATCAGCAATGTATCCATCTTTTGCGTTTTCGGTTTTCCAACGACCGTGAGCTTTAAAGAGTCTGTCTAAAATTCCATTATTTGCGGCTGCAGAAGCACCGCCTGATCTAAAACTATGAAGGCCAAATAATTTGGCATCTAAACCAATGAAAGAAAGTGCTGCTTTAACAATTTCTCTTGCACGTGTATATGACAATTTTGCATTATTTTTTCTGAAAACAAATTTGTTATATTTCTTAACATAAACAATTGATCTGAAAATATACATATCAGAAGTCAAAACAATGTCCCCTGCTTTTATGTAATCTAACACAATTGCTACAGGACAAAATGGTGTATTCGTTTTAGCTTTAACAACGCTTTTTCCTTTCCTGTAACAGTCTGTTTTGCTGCTAGAGATAAAAATTTCTAAATATTCTGGTTTGAAAGTCAGATTATTGGCCTTAATTGAACAAAGTTCGCTATATCTCAAAAATCCTGCGTATGAAACCGTACAAATAGATAATAATCGCAAATCTCTAAGTGTCCTGGGATTACAAAATCTATTAAACAAAGTTTTTATAATAGTAGCATCTATTGGTTCTTTCTTCTGTACAGGCCTATTCAAAATCCGTTTCGAAGATTCTACTATACTACGAACTAAATCAGATTCGTAAGGATCAACTAAATTTGCTTACTTGTGAGCCCACTAAATACTGTAGAAAGCCGCTTCAACTGAACTATAATGCTTTACTGTCTGCATGAGATGTTGTAAATAAAGGCTTACGTACAATTCACTTGCCGGTAGGAATGAATCTATTTCTGGATATTTTTGTGCCCATGCTAAAAATCTTTTAAAACCGTTAGCATACTTGGAAACGGTAGTCTTTGCTCTCGAATCAGTTACTGTGGAACGTAAATGAAATAGAAGTCTTTTCAATTCTGAACTTTGTACACGGTCACTGTCATTCCAAAATCCGGATGAAAAAAATTTCTGCAAACAAAACCTTCTTTTAACATTTTTTAAAAAGGAAAACATTGAATCAACTTAAATATATAAGTATAATTACCTCTAATGGCCAGATGTGGCCCAGTGACCAACTATCACCCAGTGGTGAACACAAAAAAGGTCCAATGACCAAATAAAATACTTCTCAGGGGTCCAGTGACCAAGTAGGCAAGTACACTTCCAGTGTAGGTCCGGTGACAAAGTACATCTGTACAAACATAGTCCGATGACCAAATAATACCATGTCCAGTGACGAACGTTTTCTACAAAAAAGTTTTTAAATATTAGCATTTAGTTTTACTGCTAGAACTGTACCGGAAAAATTTCACGTTTGCAAATATTGAATTCAAGTTATGTCCAGGTACAAAAATTCTCTCGTTCTCATGAAATTCTAATACGTCTTCCACGTATTCCTTGTAACATAAATTCTCGTTAAACAGTAAAGGCCAAAATGGTGCCGAAGGCCATCTAGGGACAACCAAAGTGCCTTGTGCTCTGCACTTAACTAAATGGTTGATTGTCTTAGATGCTAGCGAAACTGGAGGTACTAACCAATTGTTTTCACAAGACCAATTACTTGTGAAAGCATCTACAGCTGATGTACCAGGGTTCCAATAAATCGATCTAAATCTTTTAGTTTCTGAGTTTTCAGTATTCGCAAATCCATCAAAACTGTGTGGGCCCCACATCAAATCCACAAATCTAAAAAAATTCAGGGGAAACACCCCAATCATCTACATCTACTATTCTACTTAATAAATCAGCTTTTTCGTTTTGCTCCCGAGGGACCCAAAGGACGTGTAAAGAAATTTTATGTAAAACACAAATATTAAAAATGTCTAAAGCTAAGTTCTGTAACTCGGGCACCTTACTGCCTTTCCGCACTATACTCACAGCATTCCGATTATCTGTGTGTACAGTAACCGTACTATTTCTAAGTACTTTATTAAAAGATTTTAAGCATACGTGTATAGCTTTTATCTCTCTCCATGTGGAGCTTCTAAATTTCTCATGATTTAACCACATCTTGTGAAAAACATAAGCTGTATCTGAGACAAAGCCACCAGCGCCTGTGTCACTCGCGTCCGTAAATACATGAAAATCTGAATAAATATTAAACAAATCAGAAGGTTTTAGCGATGAAATATTCTCTTGCCAAAATCTCAACTCTTCAATACAATCTGGGAAGGTAAAAATATTTACAAATTGATCCCAATGCTTACGTTGATTGATCACCGAGAAAATATTTCTAGTCATAATCTGTGTGACATTACCAATAGCAGGCTTCAATGAGATAATCTTACCGCAAAATCCGGCTAAATCTCTGATTTTAACTCGTGAACCTGTTTGTAATAAATTGCACAACTGAACAATATCACTTAATTTTTTGTCTGGAACTGAAAGTTTTCCCAATTTTAAATCCCAGTGAAAACCTAACCAGTCTAAATCTTGCGATGGGTTCCATTTGCACTTATCTTTGTTAGGTACAAATCCTGAATTAATTAGATCTGTTTTCACTTTTTGAGAATGTAAAGTACATATATCAGACGTTTCAGCTACACCGAACCCGTCGTCTAAATAAACAACTACTTTAATCCCGTCTTTCCCCCAATTCTTAACTAACGGTCTTATATATAACTTTAGTAAATATATAACCGCTTGTTTTCAGACCAAATGGAAGTACACTTGTTTTTCCATTGAAAACCTAAATATTGTCTGTGTGCATGGAAGACGTCTACGTGATGATAAACCAACTTTAAATCAAAAATAAACCCAAAACTCGCAGACTTAATATATTGACTGACTGTTTTAAAATCTTCAAATTTAATTCTACTCAAAACTACATGTTCATTAACATGACGTAAATCCAATATTAACCTTTCTTTACCTTTCGAACTGACAGATACCGTTAGCGGGTTTATTACATGTGGTCTAACGGTAACAACCTCAGCTGACCCTGAAATAACAAGATCTTCAATTGCCGAATCAACAAATTTTTCATGCATGAAAGCAGATTTATTTTTTTGTAAAATTACACTATCTGGTTCATTTCTCATTGGAATTTTATACCCGTTTTCAATTACATCAAGAATAAAATTAGATGCTCCGATATTTTGCCAAAAAGTAAGAGATTTTTGTAATCTACCTTTTACATGAATATTTTTAAAACCCTCTTCATAATCACAATAAGAGCTAAACATGTTTAAATTATCATGTACCTGAAAAATGTCACTGTGTGGTCCATACTCTTAAAACGGCACCTCCTCTGTATCCAGATTTTTTGTCCTTAGCTCGGCAATCTCTAGCCCAGTGCCCAAAGTTGGCACATGAATAGCACATGTCTCCGGCCTTGGCCTGTCTACTCGGGCCAGCTTGGCCCTGGCTGCCACGAAAGGGCTGTTGTGTAGAAATAGTAGGAATAAAGCTGCCGCCATTATGTGTACCTTGACTGGGTGCTCCTGCTGCTTCAACGGGTCTTTTACGGCCTTGTTTTTTCTCTGTCTTTGTCGTCTTAATTTTCCTAACTGTTCTAGTTTCCGCCCCTCTAATACGTTTTTCATCCTCAGAGTTACTTGCAACGTCGTCTGATAAATAATCCTGGACTGTGTTCCAGCCACCCTCCGACTTATCGGCTATCCGGATCAGCTTGTTACGCTTTTTAAGTACTTTACTGGACTCTTCAAGAAGCTTCGTAGCTCTAGCGGGCCTCTTACTGTCAATGTATTCTACGGCTCTGTCAATACTGTCTATAATGGCCTCTTACTGTCAATGTATTCTACGGCTCTGTCAATACTGTCTATAATGTCAGAATTTAACTCAAACTGTATTTGGTTCCCTTTAAAACGGAACGTGGTCTCGACTTTCTTCACCTTCTTAGCAAGGCTGTGGGTCTTGTCGTCCAAGTTTCTCTCAATACCTGCCATCTTGCTGTTCATGTAGGTCGTGAACAAAGAAAACAAATCGGCTTACTAACGTCTTCGTCGGAAATCTTATCTGGTTCAAGAGACTCCTTACTTGGTATGGATACTTTAGTGTCGGACATTTCAAATCTTCCTATACACAAAAACACTACTCTTCAGATGGTCTCCACCCTTGTCGATAACTTTTCTCGTGCACGCACGACTTTAAATACTAACGGAACTTCTTACTCTATTGTTATTACAATAAGCCCGCTACCTGAACTGGAAAATTCATACGCCTGACGTAAATAAATATATTTCTCTTGATAGATACATGTAAACAGTTTCAAAAAAAGTATCACTCAAAGACATGGAAATTCTACTTTTTTTTTTTTTTTTAATATTGTATATCAATTAAATGCAGATTATTATCATGGATACAGCAAAACGAAATTATAATCTTACAATTTTTGCTGCTCCTTAATATCGTATCTATGGATGGTACTGATTAAACATCTATGAACATATATGAAAGAGACTGTAAACTTAATGATTAAGAAAACAAGCAAAGGGGGATGGTAAAATTTATGAAAATGTTTTCCCTATCTGTATGTTGGTATCATACTGCAGCAAACAAGAGCTTTGAAGTTGACAGTTTAAATATTTATCAAAGATAAATATAGGGATTTTAAAAAATGTCTTGATTTAATTGAGAAAATGTGGTATTTGATTGGGTAATAGGTATATTTTGAGATTAGTGTGTATATTTAAGAAATATATGCTATCTTTATAGCTCATCTGGCACATTGGATAAAGTGAGCTTTTCTCATGACTTGGCGTCTGTCGTCGTCTGTAGTCGTCGTTGTCCGTTAACTCAGAAACTCGTTTGGGTATTCGATTTTTAAAATGTGTCCGATGACCCCGGCAGGAAACGAACACCGCTGCCATGAATAATAAATAAAACAAAGAGGTTAATTTCAAAGTGTTTTTTTTAAATATTTTGAAAACCTTTATGAATAGAAAAAATCTAACATGGGTAAAAATGTTCAGAATGTTCAGATCAACCAATTGCCCATTTACTGTTTCCCTCAGGTTTAGTTTGTAACCCGGATTTGAATTTTCTCTATCGATTTATGAATTTTGAACAAGGGTATTCCTCTGTTGTATTTAAGTACGTCAAAAATGTCAGACGAATTTTTGTAGGAGCTTTTGCCTTTAAATGACAACGTTTGTTTGCCTTTTATATTGAAAGATAGGGAGAAATTTAATAATGCCAAAATAATATCCAAGTTCTGTAAATAGGTCTGAAGGGTCGAAATCAACGGACACAATCTTATTAGAATTATTGGCCTTTGATGAAAATTTGTAACAATTTTTTAGCGATTTGCCTTTTTTTTACCTTTAGAATTTCTATAGATAGACATATATTTATATACATAATCTTGATATAGTTTTGCAAAAAATGTGTCACAAGATATAAATATTGACATTAAACTTATTGAGGAACCTAAAACTGTTAAACAGACTAAAATGTTAAAACCCCAATTAAAAAAGAGTTATATTTAAGAAATAATTCATGGCTTGAATATATCGTGATTTTACCACGGGTTGGCCCTTTATGACAAATATTTTACCCTGAGCGATAGCGAGTGGTAAAATATCGGCACAAAGGGACAACCCGTGGTAGAATCTAGATACATTCAAGCCCCCATGAA
Organism: Mytilus trossulus; assembly: GCF_036588685.1. NCBI lineage: Eukaryota > Metazoa > Mollusca > Bivalvia > Mytilida > Mytilidae > Mytilus > Mytilus trossulus. The sequence goes on from NC_086378.1 coordinate 11,462,645, forward strand.
TTATTTCGATTCTAATAGGACAAAAACGGCATTTTTTGGGATCGAAGCGCTCTATGTGGAGGCAAATATTTGCCGTTCCCATAAATTAACGCACTTTTTGATTGGCGTAAACAACGGAGCAAACAGAATAAGTGACATGCTCAAACTATTTACAATATCGTATTTAGATGAATTTTAATGATAATTTACTTATATGTCTTCTATGTATAAACAAATGGGCTTATACCACATTTGAGCATCGTTTGTTTACGTTCCTTGTTGTGATGCTTTTCGGTATCAGAAGCGAGTATTTTTCCATAAAATGCTTAAATTATAACGTCATTATTCTATGACCTCGGGTACTTCATTCATAAAAAAAACATATGGCGTGGGAGTACGATCGGAACAGCCATTGCAATATATTCATATTTTACCACGGGTGTGTACTCAAAGCGTTTGAAGGACGTCATGTTAGAATAACTATTATCAAACCCTTATTGATGATGAAATAAATGACTTAAACGAAATTAATAAAATTTCTTAAATCTAATATAAATAACCAAATGAAATACTTCCTATCACACCCAAGTTAAGAAACATGAAAAATGTTTACCAAATTTAAAATAAACGTCATTGTCTCTTAATAGAAACTGGACGATACACCAAAATACCACGAAATGAAAGAAAATGTATAATATGTAATATCTTAGACGATGAATTTCATTTTACTTTAACTGTAAAATAAATAAAAATAAAAAGAGAAATCTTTCTAAAATATTATGTACAAAAATATATAAATTCTAATAAACTTAATTTTACTGATAAACTCGTGATTATACTAAATCAATCAACACCAAATGATGTAAAAGCAGTTGTTTCTATTATAAAAGAGTCATTGGAACTGAGGAAAGGAGAACAGTAACTGGTTTTATCATATCTCTTATAATATTGTCGACTTTTCATTATGTTTGATTATGTTTGTTTTGTCAATGTATTTGCCATAACCAAAATTGGTTTTTGTCTGTGTTGCAAATAAAGAATTATTATAGAGGAAATATTCCGATGACTCTTCTTTTCAAATTATGGTCCAATTATGAAAACATTTTATAATTTGTAAAAATATCAAAATATAGATATATGTAGCCAGTTGATAGTCTTGTGGGCTGACCTATAAAAAAACCTTCTTTCAAAAGTTTTTATAAGATAACGTTGATGAAAAAGGTTTTTTTCTATAATTTCAATATAAATATAAACCTTTTCACAAAACATAAATGTAGGCGGCACATTCTCTTCAGACAAGTTCGAATTCATGATAAGAAGGATCACGTTTGTTAAAATCGTTTACAAGATTATCGCCATAATCATCATTTGAGGTAGCATTTTTGTTCTCAAGTAAAATTATCAATACTCGTCCTATCTGCAGCTGGTTGCTTGGAATTCGCTTTTCGAGGATTCACAGTTGATACTTTATTAACAAATGAATTGCATGGATGATAGATGACCACACTATTAAGATTGCGTTGCAGTCTGATCAAGGTATGCAAACCAATATGTTGTATTTTTTTTTTTTTTTTTAAGTTTAGGTTTTTTTAAGAGGATATTTTAGTAGATCCATGTGTTCGTGGATAGGTTTTTGTGTCCTGTTAAATTGTTCCTTTTAAAAGTTTTGGATTCTCATAAATTCTATGTATAACTTTTGGACTAGTTTGATTTCTGTGATTTATTCTTACATACTTTTGATTTTTTAACCCTGTCTGCGCTCATTGCCTATGTAAAATTTAAAATTGTTTATAATCCAGGTACTTTGGATAACTATTGTATGCACATTGAACGACAAATTTATGTGACGTATATAATTTTTCTGACGTCAGACACTCAAATCAATCCATGTGTTCGTAGATAGTAGATGTTGTTGTGTCCTGTTAAATTGTTATACGATGATGACTGATGTTCCCATATTTTGACTATTTTATTGATTGTGACTGTTTATTTAACGCATCATGTAAATGTAACGGAATTTGATGAGACTGTTATTAAAGTGAGAGGGTTAGCGCTATAGAACCAGGTTTAATCCACCATTTTCTACATTTGAAAATGCCTGTACCAAGTCAGGAATATGACAGTTCTTGTCCATTCGTTTTTGATGCGTTTTGTTTTTTGATTTTGCCATGTGATTATGGACTTTCCAAATTGATTTTCCTCTGAGTTCAGTATTTTTGTGATTTTACTTTTTAAACTAAGAATTAATGTTTTAAAGAATGATATATAAAAAATAATTGTGAAAACTAATTTACAGAAAAATATATACAATCTTTGAATAGGAACACATAATCTCATTCAAAAATAGCGTGGCACTTTATTTAATTTTTATACTTTTTATTCTACCTTTTAAATTTAGCATTTATATGTTGTTGTTATTTCATCTATAGTATGGACTGATAAAATACGGACATAAATCGATGTATCATTCGTGCATTTTGATTTAGTTTTTTACGTCAGAGGCGCCAAAAAAAATAATTTTTAGATATCAAAAGTTCCCAAACCCAAAAGAAAATAAAGCCATCAAAACCCCAAAAAGGAACTACCAGCTAGTGAATAAATGTCCAGCGAGAGGAAGAAATTATAAATGTTCGTCAATTGAAAACTTCTAAGTATTGAAATCAATCTATATACATGCAAAGCAGGGTACCTGCAGTACGGCAACAGTAATTGGATTTCTTTAACATATACATATAAAAAATTAAGCATTTCATTTGTCCTCTACATGAAAATGTATCTTCCAAACATCTGTGACGACACAACTTACTTTTGGATCTTCAAGTTCATAATTTAATCTTTTAATGTTATGTGTGGCTATTCATTTTCAACTTTCAAATTAAAAAAATCCGCCTTTTCAAGAAATGTTTTTATTTAGATTTTTAATTTGTAATATTGAAATTTCTAAAATCCTCCCTAGAAAAAAATTCTGACCATTACGTTAAGTTGCATCAAATTTTTAACTGCATTAAATGATGCTAATAAGTTATTTGTCTTTTTAAAAATGGTTTAATCTGACCAGTTATCAAACTTGACAAAGCTTTCATATGATACCTCTACTGTAGATTCTTATGTCTGAGGTTAGGGGTCAAAAGTAGTTCATATACACTATCACTACCCTGTCTGAACTGAAATTGTAGTTACCAATCCCCCTCTTGTCAATGACGAATCCAATCTAAACTAACTAGGATTGTCAAATTTTCATTAGTTGATATTTTGATAAGGATTTATTATTGTCCATGCATCTCTGAAACAAAATTTAGATTAGTTGTTGCATTAAACATTAAAGAATCTCATCAAAACGAAAAAAGTAAAATCACAAAATACTGAACTCAGAGGAAAATCAATTAGGAAAGTCCATAATCACATGGCAAAATCAAATAACAAAACGCATCAAAAACGAATGGACAAGAACTGTCATATTCCTGACTTGGTACAGGCATTTTCAAATGTAGAAAATGGTGGATTAAACCTGGTTCTAAAGATTCCTCCATTAAAAAACTGACTGACACAAAAAAAATATAGTTAAAAGTGAATTTAAACACCCACAATCAATCTATACCATATTTTTTTAAACAAATGGAAAATCATGATTTTCACCTTGTCTATTGAAATACTTTACCAATTGCAACCACACGGGACAGAGGAATAATAAATATTTTGCATCAAGCTTTATGGAGATAACTTTGTCGGTCAGTGATTCAGACTGCCAAGACACCTCTATTTAAAACCTTTTATTGGTTCATATAAGTTTCAAAGTAACCGACCATGCTAGGGCTGTATTACCAGTCGATATCGTTAGAATCTTCCATCATTTCCATCATCATATATTTCATAGGATTATACACGAAATCACCAGTGTAATCCACCATTTTTTCAAATGTCCTGTACCAAGTCAGGAAATTGGCAGTTGTTATCTTATAGATCGTTTCTATGTGTGTTGTTTTTTGTATTTTGTTGCACTTCAGCGTTTTTGTTTTTCGTTGTTTTCCTATTATTGTTGATGTGTTTACCTCAGTTTTTCTTTGTAACCAGATTTGTTTTCTCTCAATCGATTTATGACTTTCGCACAGTGTTTAACTGCTGTTGCCTTTATTTGAACATTGAAATTAGTTTCGTATTCCTAAGTATCATAGGTAATTGCATGTTACATGAAATGACAGTTTGTAGCAGTTACGGAAGTCAGTTATATCTCATTTATCATGATTCATCATTCAATTCATAATCTTTACTTTCTAAACCATATCGACATATTTTGTAGAGGAAAAGTTTGTGGACAACCTACATTAAGTTATGGGTTAACTCTATGATTCTATAATTTATTCGCACGCATTATTCGTTACAAAGAACATAAAAAGACGGTAGCTTAGAGTGAATTGAAATTCTCCATGTAAGTGATTGCATCTGTTCAGAACATTATAGCAAAAGACGGGTTTCTTTCGTCGTTTTTTTTTTACCAAATATGGAATGGAAAGTCTTGTAAAAATGTCTTGAACTCAATTTTCTTGATTTATCGCCGCATATTATTTTCAATTAAATTTCAGTTTGTTATGAATAAGAAAAAGGAGAAGAAGATATTGCTTTTTTCCAATTATTGGCCCCAAAGGGCATAAACTTTACAACATCATTAATTTTATATTACAATGCAAACAATAAGATAAAATAAAGATTAATGAGAATTATCTGTAAACTTTACGACAAAAGAGATGATTTCAGCTTCCCAATTGTGAACTTTCCATTTCTAAGTAGCAATATTCCAGCAGCACCTTCATACGGGGGATATATCTCCCAATTGATACGATATTCCCGTGCTTGCATTTTTTATCATGATTTTCTTGATAGAGGGTTGCTGCTCACAAGGAAGCTATTAAACCAAGAGTTCCAAATGGTGAAGTTGAAATAGCCCCTTCTTAAATTTTACGGACGCCATCACGAGTTGGTTGACCGTTACGGAATAACCGTATCACAAATGATATCGGATATGTTCCTTACGTCGTAATTACAATTCCCTTCGCTTTCATGAATATGACCTACCGAATTAGACTATTTACCGGATTTGTTATCACATAAGCAACATGACGGGTGCCACATGTGGAGCAGAATCTGCTTACCCTTCCGGAGCACATGATATCACCCCTAGTTTTTGGTGGGGTTCGTGTTGTTTATTCTTTAGATTTCTATGTTGTGTCATGTGTACTATTGTTTGTCTTTTTTATTTTTAGCCATGGTGTTGTCAGTTTATTTTAGATATATGAATTTGACTGTCCCTTTGGTATCTTTCGTGCCTCTTTTATAATCCTGGTACTTTTGATAACTATTAAGTTCGTAAAGAATATGCAGATAAAGAGTCTATAATAGTTTTATAAATATCTAATGCATTTTAGTGCAAGTTAAGTTAATTTAGGTAACAAACAAACAGCCAAACAAAATATAACATATGTATAGTACACAATAAAATCCATTAAACACATAATAATTTGCCAATAAGAAATGTCTATGAATCATCCTGTGTCAACAGCAAAAAGAAAACTATTATGGTTTCTTTAAGGCAGCTGACATCAGGTCTCACGGTCATAAAACTTTCTAGCATGATTCTTGTTATCAGACTCGAAAATCAACCAATCAAATTGATGGATTTCATGTTTCGAGCATGACTTTTGTGCTCAGAGCACTGAGCAAAGTGTTATGCCTTCAAGGCCAAGGGGATACCTTTTGGGCCATACGCACAAAATGATATGGATTGACTTTTTAATTCCATCTCAAGCAACCTTAAATGGTTCCCTGTCTAATTATTAACTTAACATTAAAAGTATAATCACTTTCAAAAATCCAACATAAAAAAATCGCCTCTTAGAGGATATTATGAAAATTTCTCCTTATTAGAATACACTATAATTTAAGTGAGGGAAAGTCGAACAGTCAAGAGACGTACATATATTTTGTTCATCTATTCTTTTCTTTTAACCTGCAGCTAAAAGCCTCGTTCACTTCCCTTACAATTTCCAGTTCACGCTGGTCAACATAAGAAACGGGAAGCTAATTTTTAAAATAATCAATGAACGATAACAGGAAAAGTTTTTTTTATAACATCTGTTCTAGCATATAATTTAACTAGTTTAAAGTTTTGCCCCTTGTACAGTGATATTAAATGCAATTTGATGAACTTCCTTTTTAGATTTCACACGTGTCTCTTCTGTAAGTTTCAATGATTCTGAGGCATACGACTCTGGCTGAACTGCTTCAATATATTTTAGAAAATTTTACGTCGACAAATGCTATATGAATGAAACGAGAGCGCTATATTAAAATGTTAATTCCTGAGTATTTCGATAAACGAAAGTAGTGTCAGCTAATATTATTGAATAAGTGCAAGACGATTCATGTGATGATTTATCCTTTTTAACAAGAGTTATCTTCCTTTACATTGCTAATCATTGTATAACCTGTTTAAATTGTTTAACATGTTTAATACATGACAATATTGGTGATGACGGCATTTTCAAACATTAAAACAAATACGGTTCCTTTTTAAATTAGAAAGTAAAGAGAATTGCAAAATGTAAAGTAACTTCCGCTCACCGACAAGGGGTAGTTTTATAATTTTCCTGATTTAAAGCAATCTATTTCAGTTAATTTCGATATCATGTTGTGTGTGTTTTTGAAATACTTTTTAATGTGAATGAATTTAAACTTCATAAACATTTTATCACAACTTACTAATAGACGTGTTAGATAAATGAGTACTTTTCACAAACAACAAACGAGACTCGAGAGGCAATACACGTTTAAAAGGAATTGTCTCAAAAGACGTAATGATTTTTCTCTATTGATAGCATAATTTATTATAATTCCTTACGTTAACCCACATGAAACATTTTAGAGTGAGGATTTCAGTCAATTAAATTGTACCCTCATTCTACTAAACCAGCGCAAATATCTGAAGGAATAGATAGAAAACAGAATCCTCTGTCAAGACAAAGTGAAATTAACGACAAAGACGGGGACAAAAAAAAACATGACTTATTATAACCAACACGTAACTGAAAGCTTAAAATGAAATCTCATTCTTTTTTATCTTGTTTGCTTTTCATTCTTTAGTTTATGTGTGAATTCCAACATTTCTTTTGAACACTTCTGCGACTTTAAGAAACCACCCTATACTGTTTGTTTTACATAATTGTTTATATTAAAAGATATTTAGTCATTTACCAAAAAATAATTCAATGAAATAGAAAATATAAAACGGCTGGAAATGAGATAAGTCTCGAGTAGGAAAACAACAATTTGCCGTACTTCGACTTAATTCCACGCTGTTGCAGCTGTCGCTGATTTGATTATTGAATACGCATCCGGGTGCGAGACGGTGATGTCTCAAAAAAAGAACCAACCATCAACTTCCTCACTGAGAAGTTGTCCGTCCATGTCTTCATTGGTCATTCGCCAATCCACTTTTTTCAGTACAAATTATCAACGTGACAGAGCTGCTGCAGTACTAAGCTCTGAAGATGATGATCTACCACAGAAAAGAAAATGCTACAAAAAAAGCAACGGGAAAAAAGCCAAGCACATGTCCGGAAAAAATCACTTGGCTTATGACCGATTCATAAGGAAGCAAGTGCCAAAGATTTTGAAGGCTTTTGGCATTGACTGATAATCTGATTCTGATTCCAATTGAAATAAACAAAATATACTGTGAAAATAGGTGATAAGCTTTTCGGTATTCAAAATCGTCTATGATGAATATGGGTTGCATTCCGAAATAAAACATAGATATTTCTGTTTTACTTTTTTTTATCTATTTACGGTCAACGACATATAATTGTCCCGAAGCATTGTTTGAATATCTTAAATGACTTCAAATAAATAAAATCGTTCATATATAGATATTTACACAACCTAAATTGTGATAATACTGTAAAATATAATCCATTGTTATTGATCTCTAATCTTCATTTAATATTACATGACATTAGCTTTGCAAAAAGTATTCAAATAGATACAAATCAATTTCTTGATTACAGAAAGGAATATACCTATAAGCTATATTGATTTTAGAATAAAGAACTTTATAAATAAAACAACAAGAGGTACTTCGATCAAAACTCACAAAACGTATACAGCAATTGCAAAGTCTAAAATTAGATTAAGCAACTTCAAAATATATGATAAATCAACCACTAAAATGAAAGGTGCATATAATGGGTAATTTTCTGAGAAAGTTAAAAAAAAAATGTGGTCAATGAGAAGTTGCAGATTCAAAAAGTACACAGATAAAGCTATCAACACGATCTGCCAAGTGACCACTCCCCCCTACGCCCCCGCCCTTTTTTTTACGAGAAGAGAAATAATTTTATGGCGAAACGTTTTAGAAAATATATGTACAGTCTGATTAGCAGTATAGATGAAAGAAGTGAATATAAATGCGTAAAATGAATGAAGGTTGGACAAAACTCGATTGCATGCATAACTTAACCCCAAAAGACATTTAGATGAAAATGTTAATAGGAAATGCTATGTAAGAATCTTCGCAGAACTTTCAAATTTAACCATGCTGTTCCAGAATAGAAATGTCAACGATGTTTATTAACATTATATAAGTTTGCTATAACAAATATCATCCTATCTTAATTTTACATAACATTTTTCTTTTATTATCTGTCGGAAACATTATTGTTACGGTTAATATATAGAATGGCGGGCTTGACAGAACAGTTTAATCACTAATAATACGATGTTTACTAACTCATTATGTGTTGCAATTGTTATTGAACACTGAATATCGAATCACTTTATACAACCTTTAAAATTCTAGGAAAGCAAACATGCATAGTCGGTAACGGTATTTTAATGGAAAATCTGGTACAAAGAGGTCTTAAAACTTATAAACAATTTGGTTTATGAATTGAAATTTTCTTGTCGTTGTTTAAAAGTAAAATTATAAAAATACCGAACCCAACAAAAATTCAAAAAATCTCTAATCAAAAGGCAATATCAAAAGCTCCAACACATTAAACGAAAGGATAACAGATAACATGTTTCTGTCTTCGTACAGGCTTTTCTTGTGTTGAAAATTGTGGATTAAACCCCGTTTTATAGCTTGATAAACCTCTAATTAGTATGACAGCTGCATACAGCACTTTGTTCAATAAAGTTTTAAAACGTTGACCAGGGCACATTTTGAATAATGAGCATCATCAGCACTTATCTTACTATAAATAAAGACAACAGAAGTATACCGCTGTTCAAACGTCATTAGCGGATTGTGAGAAAACAAATCCGATTTAATTAAATTTAGTTAGTCATGATCACCTTCTTCGCTTTAATTGGTAACAAACTGTTGTTATCTTATACTAAGGTTTTATTATCATAGTGGGCTTTTTTTATTTTTCTTTCTTTAAATTTGCCCGAAATTGCTGAATTTTTCTGTAGCGGCTTTATGAAAATATTGGACAAATTTATCAACAATAGCATCAATATCACTCTGACGTACTTCAGAACATGATGAAATGTTTTATACACTTGTTAATACATTAGATTTTGATAATCAAACAAAAATATTTCAAAATTTCATTATCTTCATCAAAGTTCAAAATATTTTTGTATTAAACAAATATTATTTGATAGATGCTTTTTGTGTTTCTTTGATAAATATTTGTTTGTTTTGAGTTCGTGGCACAGTGCTGACTGCTGTCCCCATATTATGACAATGTCTGTACCAAGTTAGGAATATGACAGTTATTGGCCATTCGTTTCATGTGTTTTTGAGTGTAAATTCACATAGCGATAAGACGTGTCACGGTACTTGTCTATCCCAAATTCATGTATTTGGTTTTGATGTTATATTTGTTATTCTCGTGGGATTTTGTCTGATGCTTGGTCCGTTTCTGTGTGTGTTACATTTCAGTGTTGTGTCGTTGTTCTCTTATATTTAATGCGTTTCCCTCGGTTTTAGTTTGATGCCCCGATTTAGTTTTTTGTCCATGGATGAGTTTTGAACAGCGGTATACTACTGTTGCCTTTATTTATCATTTGATTTTGCCATTTGATTAGGGACTTTCCATTTTGAATTTTCCTCGGAGTTCAGTATTTATGTGATTTTACTTGTTATAATATTGTCATCTGGAATCATGTAATTAGGTAACACACTAGTTTTGGTATTATTCAATATAAAACCATATTCAAGTTTTCTTTATCAAAAATAACATCAATTCATTTCAATACAATATCTGTCTTTAGATTGAAAAGCAATAAACAAATTGACAATCAGTTTAATGAAATGTAATATACCTATGAAATATCTTTTCGTAAATAATTGCTATACCACCTGATGCTTTTTATTATTCTTTTTTCTGTTTCTAGTTTGACAAACATAATTACAAGGCAGATAAACGATATCAAATACAGTTAGTTTAGTTTCTACAAAAAAAAGTCATTTTTGTTTATAAGATCAACAAACTCTGGGTAGTTAAGATTTTATACCACAAATATTTATAAAACAACATTTCAAATCATTCACACTGTACGGTTGTCATCATATACTAAATCCCTTGCTTCTTTGCCCATCATGATTATTCTCCTGTACTGAACCCCTAGCTTCTTTGGGCATCATGGTTGTCCTCTTGAACTAAACACCTAGCGTCTTTGACCAACATAGTTGTCCTCCTGTACTGAACCCTAGTTTCTTGTCCAATCATGGTTGTCCTCCTGTACTTCACCCCTAGCTTCTTGGCCCATCATGGTTGTCCTCTTGTAGTTAACCCCTAGCTTCTTGGCCCATCATGTTTGTCCTCCTGTTATTGTGAAGGAAACAAAAAGTTGTAAGGTGTATATTTGTATTGCATAAGCCACATTCAGGTATAAAGTAACAACAACAAAAGAATGACGTTACATTGAAAGTACCTTACTAACGTCCGCAGGACGTCTCGCTAAAGTTCGTGGGTTTCTGAACATTCTCCGGGGCCGCAGAGAGTGGCTCAAATCTACTGAACATTAAAAATAAATTGTGCTAGAACTGACTGACATTTTACAAATAAATGAAATGAAATATTTCTTTTAAAATTTATGTTTCATATAAATTAAAATAATTTAAATTTACTGTCACTTCACTTGAATATAATTGAAAAATGTCGCTTTAAACACTTTAATTTTCTCTACTGCATCTGTCTTGGCTCTTCGCTGATATTTTTGCGTCTGTGTAGTAATTGAGTCGGATTCACAAATCTCCAAAGGATATAACTTGACAATAGGTCTGTTTAATTTAGAGTTAGATGTTCGGACCGTCGCAGATCGCACAAGGTTTTCGTTCCGATAGGTTAGTTCTTTAATTACACCGAGTTTCCATGTCGTACGTGGATAATTATCATCATATATCTTGACTACATCTCCTAGTTTTACACTTTGATTGTTATTTCCAGACACTCGTTGAAATTCTCTTAAAGAAGTCAAATACTCGTGTTTCCATCTTGCTAAAAATTGTTCAATAAGACGGGATCTCCTTTTCGCTTGATCATTCATAATTTCATGATTGGTTGTTAAATCGGCACTATAACAGTCTGTTTCATCTGTATATAACGGATACGGTTATACAAAAGATCTTCCATACAAAAGATGCGACGGGGTAAGCGGCTATGGATCGGCAATGTCCGACGATATATAGGTTAGGGATCTATTGTTAAGTTAAGCTTCAATTTCCACAACTAATGTCTGTAACAGAGGTAAATCTATACATGCGCGTCCAAGAATCTGTTTTAGACAGTTTTTAGTTAGTCCAATCAATCTTTCCCAAAAACCGCCGTACCATGGGGCACGTTTTTGGTATGAATTTCCATGTGGTTCCAAATTTGCATAATTTGTTATGTAAAGATTTAGAGTCCGTTAACTTACATATTTCCTCCGCGGCGGCAACAAATGTTGTAGCCTTATCTGATATCATAAATCTGGGTATCGATTTTCTGCTTATGAATCTACGAGAAGCTAGCATAAACGATTTTTCAGCTATATCTGGAACTATTTCAAGATGAATAGCTCGAGTATTGGCACATGTAAACAAACATATATACACTTTTCGAAGTACTCCATCGTCTCCTTTGATGTTAAGCGCCCCACTGAAATCGACGCCTGATATAGTAAATGGTTCTTCGGACGATAATTTATCTTTTGGTAGAGGTGGAGGATCTTGTGCTTTGTATGCAACTCCTGTTACTTTTCGACAACTTACGCATTTTCGAATTACGCATCCAACTTCTTGTTGTGCTGAAGGTATCCAATATTTCTGCCTCAAATAAGTTACGGTAGATCCTATGCCGGAATGTAAATTTTCAATGTGAATATCATTTATAAGTAAATTTGTTAATCTATGCTTTGTTGGTATTAAATACGGAAATTTTGCATTCTCTGGAAGTGGTGCGTTATTAATGCGTCCACCACATCGTATTAATCCGTCTTTGTCCAGATACAAACGTAATTGACTTTGAACATAAGCTTTCAAAAACATCACTGTATCTTTGGTGTTGCACAGCTTCAATTAACTTCATTGTTGCATCATGTATATCATTTGGTGTTAGATATGTTGAGGTCAGTTTACTAGTATTAGTAGCTGTATTACAGCAGTTATCAATACACTTCTGTACGTAACCTTAGATACGCGCAGTTTTGTTGAATGAATGGTATCTATCAACGTTGATTATGTTCAATACGTCGTTTTTCGTCCGTATAAAGTCATCTTGCGTTTCTTGATTTTCATAGTCTCTACTAGTTGTGGTCATCACTTTATTGTCGATTTGAAATTCACTCGGCCATTGTTTCTCGCCTGTTAACCAGTCCGGACCATGCATCCATAGTTTGTTATTTTTCAATTGTTCATACGATAAGCCACGTGGTAATAAATCAGCAGGGTTGTGTTCTGTAGGGCAATATTTCCAGCTATGTTCACATGTGAGCTCTTTGATTTAGATAACTCTGTTTGTTATAAAGGTTTTAAGTTGCTTCTTTGAGGATATCCAGTGTAAAATAATTTGACTGTCGCTCCATAGTACACACTTTTTAACGTTCCGTAAACTTGACATTATATGTGACGTTAACCGTTCTCCGACTTATGCTGCCATAAGTTCAAGTTGTGGTATAGTCAACTTTTTTAAAGGTGCCACTCGATTTTTAGCCACGACAAAGTTAGAATCTTCCCCTTTTACTAAGTACGCACAAGCGCCGTACGCTACTGCGCTTGCATCGGTAAATAAATGTAAGGTAGGTTCATCGGCAGTGTCCATATTTTCAAAGTAACGTCTCGAAAATTCAATCTCTGTGCATTTTTTTCAAGTCTTGGTCGATAAAATACCACTGGGCTTAGAATTCCAAGTGGGTCGTAGATTTTTCCTAGTATTTCTCGTTTCGTGATTTGATAATCTGGTAGCATAGACAATGGTTTGAATCCAAAACTAACATGGTCATCTTTAATGTTCCCTCGTAATCCTAAAACTTTAATACAGTTATCTCCATCGTTAACGTTTTCAGATGTAGATAAATAGTTAAGTGCTGTACTATTCGATGCCCATGAGCGTAAGTTGAATCCACCTTTTGTCATCAGTGCTCGTGACTCTTCAATAGTTCAGTTGTGTTGTCGAAGCCTGCAATTATGTTGTCTTCGTATAATCCATCTATGAGTGTTTCAGATGTATGACTAGACTGTTCACGTAAATGCTTTAATAAGGTCGCATTCAATATAAAAGGTGAACACGTTGCGCCGAATATGATAGCTTTAAAGCGGTACGTAATCAACTCTGATGTAGGGTCTGTTGAGTCCTTTAGCCAGAAAAATCTCGTCATCTCTGTCTTTCTCGTCTAACGTGATTTGAAGAAACGCCTTCTCTATAATAAAGAGGGACGAAAGATACCAAAGGGACAGTCAAACTCGTAAATCTAAAACAAACTGACAACGCCACGGCTAAAAATGAAAAAGACAAACAGAAAAACAATAGTGGTTATCCTCCTGTACTGAACCCCTAGTTTTTGTGTCTATCATTGTTGTCCTCCTGTACTGAACCCCTTGCTTCTTTTCCCATCATGGTTGTCCTCCTGTACTGAACCCCTAGCTTCTTTGTCCATCTAGGTTGCTCTCCTATACTCAACCCCTAGATTATCGGTGACAACAGCATATTTATTTTCTCTAAATCGCATCAAAAGTGTTGATCTGTCATTTAAGATCGGAGGTTCTTTGCGCAAACAATCATTCAGACTAGTGTCTTGTGATCGACGACAGCTACAGTCATATACAATAAGGATGGGTGTTGTCGCTGAATCTTTCTTGACTGAATGGTGAGGGATATAATGCGCATGTTCTGTGCTTGTTGTTGAGTTGTCTATGCGTTCTATAAAACCTCTCTTTTCCTGGTCGTTTATAATCTCACCATATTTTTTAAGTAAAAACGGATCGTTGCTGAGTCTTCGTACTACATTTTCTGTTCTTCGTCTAGCTATATCGATGTTGGACGGAAGTGTTTCATGGTCGTCTTTCCATGGAAGTTTAGCTGTGCATTTACAAGTATTGGCATCGTACGATATATTTGTAGATATGAAGTTTTCCAAATATTCTGCGTTTGATTTCTCCTTATTCTGAGGCGTTATTCCTAATGACTCGATTTTCCAGAAATTTTCTTAATCATATTCCTCTTCTTTGTGTCCAATTAAAATCTTCATCATTGAAGAAGTTCCTTCTGTTGATTTCTGAGTCGGGCCGGATAGCAAATACCCTATTCTTGACTTGACTGCAGTTGGACCGTTGCCTCGTATTATCTTATCTTCAATGAAATCCCAATAATGGTTAGCGCCAATCAATAAATTTACGGAGAAAACGTCATGTCCTGAAAGCGGGTGTGCCAATTTTGATCCGCGCAAGTATGGTAAGTTAGTTGTCTCGGTAATATGTATCCGTATTGGTGATGCTATTTCAGGAACAATGAGTACATTCAGCTGCATACGGCTTCGTCTTCCGTGAGTACAAATATGTCAGCGGTTTTCAAATGGCGTACTGATTCGTTACCTCCTCCAAATCCAGAAATTGATATGGCTTCTGTTCCTTTTGTTTTTAGTTCTAGTTGCTCCGCTAGACTATCTGTAATAAACGAGCGCTAAGCCCCTTCATCGAAAAGTATGTTTGCGTCCATACTGACTTGCGCGTTTGAGTGCCCCTGTACTGAACCCCTAGCGTCTTTGGCCATCATAGTTGTCCTCCTGTACTGAACCTCTAGCTTCTTGTCCAATCATGGTTGTCCTCCTGTACTTAACCCCTAGCTTCTTGGCCCATCATGTTTATCCTCATGTACTGAACCCCTAGCTTCTTGGCCCATCATGATTGTCCTCCTGTACTGAACCCTAGCGTCTTTGGCCATCATAGTTGTCCTCCTGTACTGAACCCCTAGCTTCTTGTCCAATCATGGTTGTCCTCCTATACTGAACCCCTATCTTCTTGTCCAATCATGATTGTCCTCCTGTACTTAACCCCTAGCTTCTTGGCCCATCATGTTTGTCCTCCTGTACTGAACCCCTAGATTCTTGGCCCATCATGATTGTCATCCTGTACTGAACCCCTAGCGTCTTTGGCCATCATAGTTGTCCTCCTGTAGTGAACCCCAAGCTTTTTGTCCAATCATGTTGTCCTCCTGTACTTTACCCTTAGCTTCTTGTCCCATCATGTTTGTCCTAATGTACTGAACCCCTAGCTTCTTGGTTCATCATGGTTGTCCTCCTGTACTAAACCCTAGCTTCTTTGCCGGTCATGGTTGTCATTCTGTACGGAACCCAGGCTTCTTGACCGGTTATGGTTGTCCTCCTGTACTGATCCCCTAGCTTCTTGGTTAATCATGGTTGTCCTCCTGTACTGAACCACTAGCTTATTGGCAAATCAATGGTGTCCTCCTGTGCTGAACCCCTAGCTTCTTGACCCATCATGGTTATCCTCCTGTACTGAACCCCTTGCTTCTTTTCCCATCATGGTTGTCCTCCTGTACTGAACCCCTAGCTTCTTTGTCCATCTAGGTTGCTCTCCTATACTCAACCCCTAGATTATTGGCCCATCATGGTTGTCCTCCTGTACTGAACCCCTAGCGTCTTGGCCAATCATAGTTGTCCTCCTGTACTCGACCCCTAGCTTATTAGCCGATCATGATTGTCCTCCTGTACTGAACCCCTAGCTTCTTGGTCCATCACGGTTTTACTATCCAGGGTAAGCGTAGTACCGCCTATGATCGATATAAAGTTTATCGTCCCTTAAGTCAGCAAGGTGTTTTTTCTTCTCAAGTCTTTCAGAATTCGTCTGTCGGCTATTTCGAAAGAAAATTTATCATAGACAGAATGTCAAGGATTTTCTCGTAATTTGTCTCTGTCCCTGTCCTTGCGCCCCTCGAATTTGGCAGCAACACTTCTGGGAATACCATCTGTGTTTGGCTTAAGCTTAAGCTACATAGAAGTTGATGTTATCCTAAATGTTGAGCACTTCATCCATGAATTCTTTTACTTTAGCTTCAGTGTCCTCCAGTTCGTTATAATTTTCAACATCAAATATGCCTTTTGAAAATAATTTTTTTTCTCATTGATCTTGTTTGAGAATCGACCACGCTCTCCTTAAATGCCTTTTTCTCATGACTTATTTGCTGACTTTCATATTCAACACGTGTAAGTTTATCTAAAAATGTGTTTGTTTGTTTCCCGTAATTTTCCATACTCCAGTATATAGATGAAAATTGACTCGTTATTTCTCTAATGTCTGTCACGTGACTGACATTGACTTTGGATACACAAAATTTGGTTATTTTAGTATTTTTGAAGTACTAAAGCTTTTCTACCTCAGGAAGAGATTACCTTAGCTGTATTTAACAAATATGTTAGGAATTTGCGGTTCTCAATGCTCTTCAACTTCGTACTAAATTTGGTCCTTTTAACTTTTTTCATTCTGACTTTAGACCTAGGGTGAATTATTCACCTTGACGAAATGATAGTTGATGACCTTAACCGTCTGTCGCCCTTGACCATTCTATAAAACCATTAATGAGTCGAATACTATGAGACATTTGTATTAATAATAAACATAATGACTATGATTCCCTCAAAGAATAAATATTTGATTACCTACGCCACATAAACATAACACTCTGTTTTGCTGAAACTATCTAATTTGACAAAATAATCCATAACAAAATCATTTAAATCCTGCAAATGTCCAGTTGCTGTCAAAAATTCATGTGTAGATTTTCCTGAGAAATCCAGTAAATAAAATTGAGAATGGAAATGGGGAATGTGTCAAAGAGACAACAACCCGACCAAATAAAAAACAACAGCAGAAGGTCACCAACAGGTCTTCAATGTAGCGAGAAATTCCCGCACCCGGAGGCGTCCTTCAGCTGGCCCCTAAACAAAAATATACTAGTTCATCAAGTTCATCATACCAAGTTCATTAACTCCTTGGGGGCCTTTATTTTAAACTATAGATTTTCACTTCTAGACACTAAAACACACTTGACTATGCGGTATGGGCTTTGCTCATTGTTGAAGGCCGTACGGTGACCTATAGTTGTTAATGTCTGTGTCATTTTGGTCTCTTGTGGATAGTTGTCTATTAGCAATCATACCACATCTCCTTTTTATATTGAAACAGTTCAGTTTAAAAAAAGATTATGTAAGGTGATAAGATATAATGTATCCTTCACAAAACATCAATTATTCTTATATAAAGTCAATGTGTCTGAACTGGAAAATAGGGATGAGGCTTAAATATTACTCTATTGAACTCACGGAGATGAAATGTTATTGAAATAGGTCTGATGGTGGTTTTTCTTTTAAATGTATGATGGCACAGCTAAGATTATTGCTGTGAAAACATTGATACTCTTGAACTATTGTTATGCATAGAAACTAAGTGAGCGATACATGCATCTTAGATTCTCTTATTAATATACGTTATTCTAATGTTATCTGTAATTTAGCGTAATATTTCAAAGGATAAACTTTAATCTTGTCAAATTCATAAAAACAGTAGATATTAATATATATATTGTAATTATGTATTGATTTTCATTATCTCTGCTTATGTCTTTTGGGAAGTCATGATTCATAAATTACTAAAGTATCATGATAATGAGAAATGACGATGATTTTTCCAGTTTTCAACCCATGTAAATCATTGCTGTTTTATTGATCTTATACCTTGGCTAAGTAATTGTATATTCTTTGTAATAAAATCTTTGTCGTGATCAAAATCTCGTATAACATAACGGATTCTAATCAAATATACCTAACAAAGCAGTATCGTATGATAATCTATTAACATCAGATAACCCACATCAAATCATAAAATAGAGGGAAAAATATATTTATACTTAATACAAATAATCTGATATAGTTCTAAATTTTACTAAATCCATCAACTGTTTGACAAAGTATGCTGCACAAAATAGTTAATTCTTTATCTTAAAAATTGCGAACAAAATATCATAATGAATATTGGGTATGTCGTTATTTCATTCAGGCAACATCTGTTCACCATAAAAACTAGAGGCTCTAAAGAGCCTGTATCGCTCACCTTGGTATAAGTGCATATTAAGCAAAGGACACGGATGGATTCATGACAAAATTGTGTTTTAGTGACCATGATGTGTTTGTAGATTTGCTATACTGAAAGTTATTGATGCTTAAAATTATCTTTATCTATAATAAACTTGACCAAGTAGTTACAGAGGAAAATATTTTGTAATTTATGAAAATTAACTATAAAGAGCAATTACTTTTTGGTGGGTCAATGGACCATTTTGGTCATGTTGACATATTTGTAGGTCTCACTTCGCTGTACATTATTGCTGTTTTTATCCTTATCTATAATAATATTGAAGATAATAACCCAAAGCTGCAAAATTTCTTAAAATTATCACTTGAGGGAGAGCAATCCAACAACGTATTGCGTGATTGGTCTTTAAATTTCAGTGCAGATAGATCTTCACATAATGAACAATGTGCTTTCGCGTCTCTTTGCTCTAAATGCTTTGGTTTCAGAGATATGATAAAAAAAATGCATTTTACCCTATGTACTATTTTTAGCCATGTCGGCCATCTTGGTTTGCGAGCAGGGTCATCGGACACATTTTTTCAACAGGATACCCTGATGACGATTTTGGACATTTGGTTAAATTTGTCTCAGTAGTTCCAGAGGAGAAGATTTTTGTAAGATAACAAAATTTACAAAAGAATGTTTAACTAGAGTCTCTAAAGAGTCCGTGTCGCTCACCTTGGTCTATGTGCATATTAAACAAAGGACACAGATGGATTCATGACAAAATTGTGTTTTGGTGATGGTGATGTGTTTGTAGATCTTACTTTACTGAACATCCTGGCTCCTTACAATTTTCTCTATCTATAATAAACTTGGCCCTTTAGCAAATTAATGAAAATTGTTAAAAATTTACTATAAAGGGCAATAACTCCTTGAAGGGTCAACTGACCATTTCGGTCACCATGATTTATTTTTAGATCTTACTTTGCTGAACATTATTGCTGTTAACAGTTTATCTTTATCTATAATAGTATTCAAGATAATAACAAAAAACAGATAACTTTCTTTAAAAATTACCAATTCAGGGCAGTCAACCAACAACCAGTTGTGCGGTTCATCTGAAAATTTAGGGGCAGATAGATCTTGACCTGATTAACAATTTTGCTCTAAATGCTTTGGTTTCAGAGTTATAAGCCAAAATCAATATTTTACCCCCAAGTTCTATTTTTAACCATGGTGGCCATCTTGGTTGGGTTGCCGATTTACCGGACACATTTTTTAAACTAGATACTCTAGTTATGAGTGTGGCCAAGTTTTGTTAAATTTGGCTCAGCAGTTTCAGAGAAGAAGATTTTTGTAAAGGTTAACGACGACAGACGACGACGACGGACGACGACAACGACGGACGACGACGGACGACGGACGTCAAGTAATGGGAAAAGCTCACTTGGCCCTTTGGGACAGGTGAGCTAAAATTGACAATAAAGGGCAATAATTCCTTAAGGGGTCAAATAACCATTTTGTTCATGTTGACTTATTTTTAGATCTTACTTTACTGTACATTATTGCTGCTTACGGATTATCTCTAGCTATTATAATATTCAAGATAATAACCAAAAACGACAAAATTTCCTTAAAATTTCCAATTCTGGGGCAGCAACCTAATAAAGGGTTGTCCAATTCATCAGAAAATTTATGGGCAGATAGATCATGGCCTGATTAACAATTTTACTCCACATCAGATTGCTGTAAATGCTTTTGTTTTAGAGTTATAAGCCAAAATCTACATTTTTACCCTATGTTCTATGTTTAGCCATGGCGGCCATCTTGGTTGGTTGGCCGGATCGCCGGACACATTATTTAACTAATACCCTAATAATGATTGTGGCCAAGTTTGATCAAATTTAATCCAGTAGTTTCAGAGGTGAAGATTTTTGTAAAAGTGTACGGACGCCGGACGACGGACGCCAAGTGATGAGAAAAGCTCATTGTTGAAGGCCGTACGGTGACCTATAGTTGTTAATGTTTGTGTCATTTTGGTCTTGTGTGGATAGTTGTCTCATTAGCAATCATATCACATCTCCTTTTTTTTATATCAATTGGCCTTTTGGGTCAGGTGAGCTAAAAATACCTGCTGAACTTATTTTAGTACTTGACTTTAGCGTTAAAGAAGTGACTAATTGTGGATTCTTCACTTTGATATTATTGTACTGTGTTATATTTGTTTTCCTTTTCTACAAGTACCGTAACAAACATAAATTTTGTGAACGTCAATGTTTGGTAGCAAGGAAGCAGACCAAAGGAACACATAACACTCTAATTAAACACATTATTTTGAATTGTAACCGATCGCCATTGCTATGACTTCAAATGATGCGCCAAAGACGAAAAAAAGAGACAAACATAAATTGAAAAGCCCAAATAGGAGATCGAACCCGCAACCTGGCATTTCTTTCATTTCTTACCGAATACGATTGACGCTTTGTTGGTGCAAGTTAATATAAGCACATGACGGGTGCCACATGTGGAGCAGAATCTGCTTCTCTCTCCAGACCACCAGAGAACACCCCAAGTTTTTAGTGGGGGTTCGTGTTTTTCAGTCTTCAGTTTTTTATGTTATTTTTTGTGCACTATTTTTTGTTTGTCTTTTTTTTTTCTTTTTGAGCCATGGCGTTATGGCGTAACACCACTAATTCAGGCCCGGCCAGAAAGCACATACCAGAAGTAGTACATATTTAACACAAAATAGTTCCTAGCATGAATGTAACTTTCAAAATATGTAGAATATTCATGTATTTTTGGTATCAAATGAAAGCTGAATGACTGGTGCTTATTGTAGAAAGTAAAATCACATGAAAATACTGAACTCTGAAGAAAATTCAAAACGAAAAGTCCCTTATCTAATACCAAAATCAAATAATAAAACACATTAAACGAAAGGACAACCACTGTCATGTTCCTGACTTGGAACAACACTTTTTGACTTATTCTTTTGAATATTTACAAAATGAACTAAATTTTATAAAGAGGGTACATTTCGGCCGTTTGTCAGATCTGTACCTGTTTTGGTATATCAAAAGTTCCCGGAACCAGTTCTTTATTATATGCCATTAAAGTTATGTTGATTTTTATAGTACAAGACACCATAAAGTAAAGCTTTGATATGCAAATTGAAGGATTTTAAGGATTGTCACATTATTTGATCTTTGAAAAAAAATAGCTGTGTCTGCTTGAAATTGATGAATCAAACATAGAGAGCAACGGGCCATGCATTAGTGGTGTATTTGCGACTAATGAGTTTGAATGTCCCTTTTGCATCTTTCGACTATTTTTTAATTATTTTTTTTAATGTTCTTAGTACATAAAGTGTGGTCTTGCTGAGTATGTGATGATATTAATTTACTAGATAATCAAACATCAAAGTTTGAGTTTTTTAATCTCTTAACTGAGAAATTGTTTATTGTATTTTTAAGGTGTTTTTTTATTATTATTAAACTCCACCACAGTAACAAATGATCAATTCTAATTTCATGTAGAATTCCTAGTTAAGAATGTAAGTTTTTTCCTTCCAAGCAATCACAGTGTAATACATAATAATAATTGATGTAAGAACGTATGTAAATGTACCTTTTTTGTTGGATAGCGTACTATATATAGGCAACACTAATTTACCTATTTTCAAATAGCATTATTCTAGTAAGAAGATAAAGGAATGCACCAAACCATAACTTGTGGAATCCATAGGGAGAGGAAAAGATCTCTAAAATTTTAAAAGGAGGGAACAAATAGCACAAGTCGAAAACAAAATATAGCGGGAAAAAAAAACTACGAAAGGACAAACAATATTCCACCAACAAATACTAGTAAATGTTGATCAAACTGTCAACACAAGCACCTGCAAAAACGGTTATTCGCAATTTGAAAAAAAAAACGTACTAAATTATGAGTACTTGCTTATTTACGACTTTTTTTTTAAAATGAAACTGTACTTTTTAATAAGCTAATTTCATATTTACTGGGATATTACTGAATTTAACTATATTTAGTAATGAAATTTGGTATACCTAGTTTTAAGTTTTCAATTATTAAAGGGGAAAATATTTCAAATAATTGCTCTTTCAATATAAGTCATCTGACTATTATATTTCGCGAATTAGTGTCAAAGACTGTCGATAAAATAGTCTCAATATCAATATCAATTTTGATTTTTTTCTCCAGAACTTGAAAAACATAGACATATGTGAGAACTGATGTTATATGTTTTAATATTATTAATAAAGTTTATTGCTACAACAGTAAAATGTCAGATTAGAACTTAAAACAATGGAATATGTTACATACTTATAGGTATTAGTAGTTACCAAAGTGATATCAAATGAAATACAAATAGTATGCATAGAACAGCGGAAGTATTGTAAAAAGGATTATAACATGTCATAGCTTAATTGTTGCGATTAATATAACTGTTGACGCAAATTCCACACTCTTTTGCCTAATTTGAAACGATATTTTGGCAGAGATCAATTTGAAAATAAACTCAAACTAACAAAAGTCTTTGTCTGTATGTTTTTTTGTGTTTGTTTGTCCTATATGACGTGGATTACGTCATTATGTTATTGTTCCATGATGATTTCTGTATTGTTGACTTTCATTCTTGCTATCCTCATTGATTTATATGTCTTTTGGGGTTTCTTTCCTATATATGACGTGGCTCTGTACTTCTACATCCCGTCCTTGTGTTATAGTGCCATGGTAAATGTTTGTTTATATAATTGTTTGGTTTTACAGTGATTAAGATAATGACATAATGTTGACTGTTATGCCCCTGTTTTTTTACATTTTAAAATATTGTGTCTTATGGATATTTGGCTACTGTCATATGATTGAGAGGTTTGGTTAGATGTGCCAAGTCATGAATATGATCGTTGTTGTCTATTTTTTTGATGTGCTAGAGCGTTTGATTTTGCCATTTGGTTTGTGGATTTTCCTCGTAGTTCAGTATTTGTATGATTTTACTTTTTTAATAAAATAAACTCATAATCTTTCAGTCAGTTTAATTGAAGTCTGGAGCTGGCATGTCAGTTAACTGCTAGTAGTTTGTTGTTATTTATGTATTATTGTCATTTTGTTTATTTTCTTTGTTACATCTTTTGACATCAGTCTCGGACTTCTCTTGACCTGAATTTTGATATGCGTATTGTTATGCGTTTACTTTTCTACATTGGTTAGAGGTATAGGGGGAGGGTTGAGATCTCACAAACATGTTTAACCCCGCCGCATTTTTGCGCCTGTCCCAAGTCAGGAGCCTCTGGCCTTTGTTAGTCTTGTATTATTTTAATTTTAGTTTATTGTGTACAATTTGGAAATTAGTATGGCGTTCATTATCACTGAATTAGTATATATTTGTTTAGGGGCCAGCTGAAGGACGCCTCTGGGTGCGGGAATTTCTCGCTACATTGAAGACCTGTGAGTGACCTACTGCTGTTGTTTTTTCTATGGTCGGGTTGTTGTCTCTTTAACACATTCCCCATTTCCATTTTCAATTTTATCATCATAGATACCAGGATTGAAACTTTGTATTTACACCAAACATGTTTCGTCTACAAAAGACTAATCAGTGACGCTCGAATAAAAAAAAAATGTTTAAAAATCGAAATAAATTACGAAGTTGAAGAGCATCGAGGACCACAAATTCCGAAAGGTTTTGCCGAATACAGCTACAGTAATCTATTCCCGAGGTAGAAAAGCCTTAGTTTATCAAAAATTCAAAGTTTAGTAAACAGTTACTAGAAAATACTAATAATAAACCATATGATATTGTTTAAGACAAGAAAGAATTTTTCTCATAAAGATTTGAAAATTCAATATGTAAGAAGAAAAAAGGTATATAATGTTCAAAACAAGGACTTAATCCACCGTATTCGACAACTCTATCAAATGTTTTTTTGGGAACTAATGTGTGTGTTGGAATTTTTTTTCTTCAACTAACCCATTTAAGGGGAGATACAACTCTTTTAGTAACAAAAGTTATACTGGAATGATAGGGAATTTTTTTATTTTTTCTGTAGTAAGAAAACAAGTCTGGTGACACCATTTTTTTTTTAATTTCTTAAAACATATCATAAGACCGATCTTCTCACACTTTATTTCTTATCTCAAAGATTTTTTTTTATGAACAAAATATGTTTTTTCATGATCATTCTAAGCAAATTTAGGCAAGTTGCAACGACTCATAGCTTCTACCTTTAGACTAGTTTTTTTTTACTCAGTACTCAGTTCAAAATTATTTCGTTATGTTAAACAAAACAATATTCATATTTCCATGCCATTATCAAAGTTCTTCCTTTTGAGTCTATAATACCTCTGGAATTAACTGACCACTATTAAAGATAAAAGTTTCATAAAAAACATAAGCAAAATCATAGCATTTTATTCAATAAAGTATTAACAGAGAATCCCATTAACTTCCTGACTTTAATCCCTATTCAGATTACATATAGTCACAAAAACAGCTTATTTTTAAACAGTTTATTGTAATTACAAAATATTAAATTAGAGATATAAGGGGAGATAACTCATATATTAATTTATCTTTTTACAAAAGAATCGATATTTTTCTTTTTTCGTTTTTTTAGCAGAAACAAAAGTAAGTCCCACTTTTTATCAAGTTCTTCAAGTTTTATGGATCAATATATTTCAAATTGAGTTCAATTCACATGAAAATGTCGTAAAAGTTCGGTTTTTTTTCAAGTGTAGCTGGAAACTCAGCTTGATGAGCTGTTGTTTCTATTGATATACACATAGTACTATATGTTGGCAAAGTGTGAAAACAGTTGTAAATACCCTATACTTTAACCATTCTTATCATGTTGATATGGGTCTAAGCCGTCGCTGAAACCATTAAATGTTGTCAAATTTAGATTCGAATCAAATTTACTCCCAAGGAGTAATGAAATGCAAAATGACTTGTAAAAACGGGTATCACACATAAACATGTGAACTGGTGAAGACCAATATCATTTATGTACACTGACTAACAATACCTAATCTTCGTGGGAGGGCGTTGGTAATCCATTGTAATTGGAAAGTGATGGCATGTAAAGATGAAATGCATTAACTGCCCTATTGCCCAAAATATTATTTTATGTTGAATATTTTAAAATTAAGACTTTAGATAATGTCATTGCAGACAGCTCTATAAAATTTTCAAACGTTACGTTTGAAGACATCTTGAAGTAGAACATAAAATAACTAATTTCTTACATGTATGGGAAACGGTCATCAGCGTCCTTTTAAAAAATATTTTAGTCGAAAGGCAAAAACATTTTTCTAGACACTGTTGGTAATTTCATATAGGATGGATGTAACAAAAACGTTTCCCTTGACCGAACGTACTCTTGAATCGGTAATAAATACAAATGTATGATAAAAATGTAATACTGAAGTAATTTATTTATTTTGACACTATATCCCTATAGATAGCGCTTTTATAGGATATACATATTAAAAAATTTAATTATTCATAATCTGAATTATTCCAATTCAAATGCGATGTATTTGATAGGGAGAAATATGGAATATTGATATAATTAAAAGGTAAATAATGCGTTAATGAGGAGATCGATACAATATTTTCTGTGGCGTGTATTAATTGGTCTTACATTATTGTAAACTGATCTTTGTCAACCTTTGTGTCTTTATTGGCGAGTTTCTAAAACATCGCACGCTAGATGTACCTGATTTCCTCGCACCTGTTTAATCAAGTATTGGCAGTAAAGAAAAAATCATTAACGACATAAAAGACAAAAAAAGATTACGTTTTTTTATTCATTATCCGGTTGTAATATACAAATATATGAATTAATAAGTGACCTTTAGCAGAAAATTGATCACTATCTGGAACTTTTGGACTGATCAACAACTATTTCGTTTTGTGCGGTCTTTAATTTGCTGCTAGCTTTTTAAAATGCCACAAAAATTTACACAAGTACATTATATAGAAAACATCACATTAAGAAATGTGTGTGGAAATTAAAATGTAAACTATGAAACATTTAGTGATATTATATGGAACTATGTGAATATATGAATATAGTGTTCTCAGTGGAAAACCGAGTGAAGAACATGAATCAAGTTTTGATATACGAACTTTTGGATTTAAATTTATAATTTTTTTTTCGTGATTAACTAACTAAGGATGTCTAAGGTAAATAAACAAAATGTGTCCCAAACTAACAAAATAAGCAAGCTTCAAGTTGTGTCTAATATTAAATTGCAGACGATGTCGGGAAGCAGACGCCGGATGTGGAAGAAACGGGGTGGTTCTACTAGGCTCAGTTTTATGTCCAATTCTTCTCTGGAAAATCATCATGTGAGTATATATAACATTTCGAACATTTATATTGTATGTATATCTTTTTTTATGTCCAATTCTTCTTGGAAAAATCACCTTCTGAGTATATAAAATTTCTTAAATTTATATTGTATGTATATATTGTTTTCTCTTAAGATCTATAAGTTCATGCCCGAATGTATCTATTTTGTAAAAAGAAATGGTACAGAAACGCTTTTAAATTTAAAATGTTGACTTAAAAATAACCTAAAATGCTCCAGTTCAAAAGTCAAGTTCAAATGATTGAGAGCGTTCTTCATATTTGTTTTATGTTTGGTCTTGAAGATAGATTAAGTTAATGGGAGGGTTGGTCACACAGGTTTAACCCCGCCATGCAGATCCTTTATGTGTCTGTCCTAAGTCAGGGGGTTGTAGTTCAGTGGTTGTCGTTGGCTATCATAATTGTATTTCGATTTTTTTGGTGTTACTTTACACTTGATAATTTGCTTGTAAGAAAGTAGCTCGTTAGATTTCTCAATTATATAAATTGACATTTTTCATGCCGGGGTATTGAATAGCCAACTATGCAGTATGTTTATTTTCTCATTGTTAAAGGCCGATCGGCTGCCTTAAATTACTGGCATGTACTTAATTTTGAATTTTTGTGGATTTGTTGTGTCATAGGCAATCATACCACATCTCTATACGTTAATCTAAAAAGAGGTGAATTCAGGCATGTCAAAAACAAACTGGGGTGGTTGTACCCGTTGACTTGGAATTTGGATTTGCTTGATTTTCTTAGATAAATATATTGATAAATGACGTCTTAATATTATTGGATCTGTTTTAGATTTTACGTCTTGATAAGCAGGTCTAACGGAGAAGAGTCAGAGACCTGATTTTAATCAGATTAATTTTTTTTTATATCATTTCAATATAAAAAATGCACTTGAATATCTCAAAAAAACTAAATAACATTTACAATTATACTCGGGTTGGCGATGTTTATTTTTAGAACATTTATCGAGTATTGTAATAAATAGGACCTAAGCATATTTAATCTCCTATGAAAAAGGGAAAGGGTTATGAATCATTTCAATATTACACCAAACACGTGCATAAGATTCTCATGACAGCAGTATACAAATTGTCTCATCAGCCAATTCGCTGGACTTCAGTTACCTATCTTCTGCAATCTTGCTCAGGACAGTGATGACGATGCATTAAAACATTTATACCTGCAGAACACGTTTCTGGAAAAAAAATCTAACGGGAAATATCAACATTAAATAATACACGTCTATCAATTGAGTAAAAAATTAAGCAAACAAAACAGAAAGATATATGATTCACTTTGTCGACAAATATGAAAAGAATCATTTCATATCTGATTAAATCTAAAATGAAATATTCCTGCTGCAGAATGTTATTAGACCGTAGTTACGATTAAAAAGTATTTATAAAGGTATATAGACACAACTCAAACGTTATATCCACTCACACATTACCTTAATCGCATTACTGTTGTTTGTCATGAAATATATAAGGAAAAATGGAATAAATGTCAATGATTGTTGATAAAGAAGGAAGAAATAAAGATCACTACATTTTGTAACATGGTTTTTAATGAATTAGGTATAAAAGAAGATTTGAAATTCATCACGTGGTAGGTAGTGTGCTAACGTTATACAAATATCGAAATACAAGCAACTCCGGAACGCAAATTTTGCTTACTATACGTTATTTACCTGCTATTATCAGCCATTTTGATATACGGAGTTCAAATTAAAAATACAAAATACACACACCAACGAAACGTTCATTTGACCTTGGTTTTGAATGAAATGAAGAAGAAAAAAGAGGGCCAATTATATTAAAATATATATTTTACTAGGTTAACATAGATTTACTATTTAGGGGGATTTTTTGACAACATGTTATATTGCAATATACGGGGGAATAGGTGCAACCTTCATATTAAAATAATATTTTATGAGTTAAAAGGAGACTGTTCAAATTATGCGCAGACCTTACCTCTCTGAAGTAAAATATGATATAGATATAGGCTATACATAGATAT
The DNA here is from genome assembly GCF_036588685.1 of Mytilus trossulus. Classification (NCBI taxonomy): domain Eukaryota; kingdom Metazoa; phylum Mollusca; class Bivalvia; order Mytilida; family Mytilidae; genus Mytilus; species Mytilus trossulus. The sequence continues at coordinate 11,491,604 of NC_086378.1, forward strand.
AAATCTTATAAGAAATGATACATCTGCAATTGTGTCCTCTTCGGTAAAGGACCAATAGTGCCAGCTTGGTATCAAAAATCAACATAAGTAAAGGACATTACAGGGCGTTGGATGGACTTCTCTGTTCTTTTTGTCTCCAGGCTATTGACCTATTGTTGATTCAAATAGAGAGGAACTTCTGACAATGAATTATATTTGATTTATAGGGGGGGTGCAATGTTTATATTCTGTGGAATCAGATTTCAAAAGAAAACCAGAGCGCTGACTACATTTTTTTTATAATCACTACTTCCTGATTCACAATTGTAAATATCGGGTCAAGAATACCTAGGCATAGATACGTATCCTAAAAAGGATTCAATTTGTACTTTTCTTAACCAGTTGAATAGTTATGTCACAGTCAACGTATGTGGTTTGCTTGTTTGATCTTAGTTCTTCATTTGTTAAAATTCAGAAATTAAAATTTACACTTTTTTTATCTTTAATTAATAGATTGGGGCTCTGAACATAAAAATATGGATATCTATTTCAAAATTTACGCTTTTGTCTGTAACAACCAATTAGTAACTTAAACAATGCTTACGGAAAAAAAGTTTAATAATAAAAGTTTACAAAGCTGAGATAACATTTCAGAAACGAAACTTTTGAAAAAGTAAATCATACGTGCTAAAGATTTCCAAATGAATCCCAAAATTTTGTTCGACTACTTCTCAAATTTATTTAGTAATATAACCAGGTATAAAACATGCAAAATGTATACATGCAAAGATATAAGAAGATAATCATACTTTTTTCAGAAATTGGAATTTAACAAACTGAAAGATCGTTTTATTTGTGTTGGTTAGATATAAGAAGATGTGATATGCGTGCAAATGAGACAGCTTTCCATACAGATTCAGATCAGATTCTTTATTTTTTATAAAACCAAGTTATTGGTACAAAGAAAGATAATTTTACATACAATGTATAATAACATACAGATTTTGCGCATGACAAGTTTGCACAAAAAAGAGCAACAAGAGTGAAAGATAGGAGAACATACTTCTATATTGATAATTCTAATTAATTTACACAATTTTTTCAATACACGAATATTTTTTTAAATAAATAAAGTGCCGAATTTCAAAACATTTACTCGGCTTACATAATAAGGTTTTAAGAAAAGCTCTTCTACATTCTGTTAGAGCTGTACAGTTTAGAATATAGTGAAATTCACATCATCTATCTCTTGAGAGTTACAAAGTACACAGTACCTTTCCTGTCTAATAATTCTACGCCATCTACCGGTTTCTATAGGTAACCGATGATTTTTCAGTTCTAGACCTACATAATGTTATTTTATCTTTATAAGGTAATAAGTCTAAATATTCTTCAAATTCAAAGTTTTCTTTAAACAGTTTGTAACATAATGCTTCTGGAGAATTCTCCATTTCTGATTTCAAAGTCTGCTGAAATTGGTCACAAATTCTTTGTTTAATGCTCAACTTTAACCATTTTGGATTAAAACTATAGTTACTCTGATTTAACCAAATATTTGAAAATCCATATTTATTCAATATAGTGTTATACAAATCAACCATTCGAAAGTAAATCCATCATCTACGTTAAGTTTATAAATATATCTATATAGAATATTTGTAATTTAACTATCGGAACTGTTTACAATATTAGACCAACAAGATACCATATATACTGACATAGGATAAGCGCATAGCTCTCCATATACTATAAAGCTTGGGGTTGATTTTTTCAAGTTTATCAAAAGTTTACAAAACTTCAAACGCACTCTTTCTATTGCATCAATATTACTAAATACCCAAATTTCACAACCTTAAAGCAATATAGGCCTTACAATTTTATCAAAAAGATCGTACTGACATTTAACTGTCAGGTTATGTAAGCGGCCTTTTTTTAGAACTTCATACTTAGCTTTGGTGGCTTTACTAATGAGTTGTTTTTTAGCACTTTTTAAACAACCCGTTTTGGAAAAAATAATGCCTAAATATGAAATATCCTTGACAATTTCTAAATCATTACCAGCAAGTGTAAAATTTAATTTATTTGTCAATCTACCATTACCAAAAATAACAACTTTTGTTATGGTTGGATTAACTTTCAGTTTCCATATATCACAGTATTCATGAAATGTATTTAGCTGCTGTTGAAGATTATTCAAGTCATTATTCGTAAAAGTAAAACGCATAATGTTGTCCGTAAAGCTTTCAAATGGATGACTTCAATTTTGACACGAAAAACCCAATGTTGTCTTTTACGCATTACCATATATTTGTTACTATATGAATGAATACTTTATTGCAAAAAGCATGTATATGCTATAGCAACGAAAAACATATTTACAACATGACAAATGATAAACAGCAAAGAACAATACATATAAATCATTACAAGAAAGCAAATAACATTAAGTAACAATATGTGATCTGATTGACCACGCAGATTTTATGTAGTTACACAATTTTTTAATATGTAAAACAGACTTTGATTTAAATAGATACTGTATTTTAGTAAGGTTTGGCCAAGAACAATAGAATTTTGGCAAATATATAGGCCTAATTGATCTATAGGCAGGGCATACTAGTAAAAAGTGGTATTCGTTTTCAACACACTGCATATTACAACATTTACATAAACGTAATTCTCTAGCCATGCCAGTATATCTTCCTGTTTCAATGTTCAGTTTTAAAAATGTACCACTTCGCAATTTAGTTAAAAAGTGTGAATCATAACAAAAATCTAAATAATGTTCAAACCTAAATTCTAACTTTATATCCTTATAAATACTAAGTTTTTCGCTCTTTTCTACATATGATAACCAGCTGTGTATATACTGATCTTTGATTCTATTAGAAGTGTTATGCGAATACTGACAATGCTGGAATGTATCAAGAATGAACAATTCCGCGTGTTAAACTGAGAAGATTTTTTTACGTAACATCAGTTCTCAGTTTTCGATGTACAGAGAGAGGTATGAAGCAAACTCTTATATTGTATCTCTGTTATTTTTCTTTTTTAAGTTCAATGGGTTAGGTGCGCTAAATATACTCCAAAACTTATGTAACATGTATGGTTAAGGATATCATCATAATGAACGAAAGCTTCTATTAAATGTTCAGCTACCTTGGACGTATTTTTACATGACACTGCCCATTTACTTTAACTTTAAAATCGTAGAAATACATTAGCATATATTAGAAGGAAGTTGAGCCTTTTTTGAACTGATTAAAGTCAAGTTTTTTTTCCTACCAATTAGAAATACCGAGTTTGTATAAGTAAAATTTCATTTGGCATTATTTTAATCAACAGTTCAAATCAATATTGAATCTTTTATTTCAGTATTATCTCTCAATAATATATAACACAACATTACATTTTGGTGTAAAGATATATATAGATATAAAAAGAGAGCCATTCTGTGATTTCTCGCAAATCTCACTTACAATACATCCATGATTCCTCGCAAACCACACTTACATTACGTCCATGTTTGCACGCAAACCATACTTACATAACGTCCATGATTGCTCGCAAACCGAAATAAATTTTCGTCTATGATTGCTTTTCTTGATTTCTTCAATATAGATAATATCATATTTCTGTAAACAACATATAGCTCATGTTACATATTGTTATGTTAATAACATGTAAACAGGAATACAAGGACAAGTGGACATTGCTATAACAGTTTTGAAAGACAAGACAAATGAACATTGCTAGAACAGTAATAGAAGTACAAAAGAACTTTCACACTTGGTATTTAACCAATCAACGGTCCTTATCAATGCGTCACAGTAATAAAGGCATATCAAATATCAACATGAATCATCACATTCACTATAAGCTAGTTATGACACCTCGAAGTATTTATAGGATACCTGTAAATCCAGAATTGTCTAAAAAAAAATATAAATTAACCAAACTCCAGAACTCAGAATTTTATTCCAAATGTATAAACATATATGTAGTACGTTACATATTGTTTCAGAAATGAATAATTACATTAGATGTGTATTTTATTAAAAATACTTTAATTTGATTGGCTAACATCAATTTCGAGTCCTTCTGAAATTAATAACATTTCGAAAAGAATTGTAACATTCATGATGGCGTCTGCTTCATACAAAATGTACTTCGGTCAAAACTTTTACACACCAATGAATCTACAAAAAGAAGCATTCAATTATTAATTCTACGATACTGAAACTAAATAAATAACCACACACATACAAGTAATGTAAGATTTAATTGTTAACGAAAATTAAGGTCGGATTACGCATATGAAATTCAAATACATAATTGACTTAACATTTTTTTGTCCATTATTATTTTAAATTTTTATCAAACAATTTCATAAGTCTTCTTTGAATGTCAGCATTTAATTGTTATGAGGGATACAGTCAACTGCAATAGCTGTAGATGTATTTCCGTGGCGGATCCAGGGGAGGGTTCTGGGGGTTGGAACCCCCTTTTTGGACGAACCATGCATTTGAATGGGGACATATAGTTGGGCCCCCCTTTGCCATTTTTTCAAATGGTTGGATCCGCCCCTGTATTTGTCATCGAGTGTATTCTGCTTCGAAAACGGACACATCAATGACCTTGACATGTTCTGTAAAAGACATATCAATGACCTTGATATGTTCTGTAAAAGACATATCAATTACCTTTACATGTTCTGTAAAAGATACAGGATTTCCAAATATGATAATTTAAGAAAATAATAGTAATCCAAGGCAGTGATATCATATCAGTCACGGTTGCAAAATTTATGATTTTTTCAATCTCGTGAACTGTACGATGTCAGATAATCGCTTAAGGTAACAGCGTCCACTTGACTTTCGAATCATGGACATATACTTTTAGCAATATACAAAAAAAAAGTTTCATTTGCAATAGCTATATAGGATATGGATAACTCTGAACAAAAATAGGATTTCTAAATATGATTATTTAAAAAAATAAATAATAAACCAAGGAAACAATCAAACAAAATCAAACACCTTGGTCAATTGGGAAAACACCAACATACAAGCAATTTCACAAAACTTAACCCACGAACTTCAGTTAGACGCGTACCGAAAGTGTAATATGTTCACTTTTGGCGATTGAAATGTGCATTTTATACAAAAAAGTCATTCATAAAATTGAGAATGGAAATGGGGAATGTGTCAAAGAGACAACAACCCGACCAAATAAAAAAACAACAGCAGAAGGTCACCAACAGGTCTTCAATGTAGCGAGAAATTCCCGCTACCGGAGGCGTCCTTCAGCTGGCCCCTAAACAAATATATACTAGTCCAGTGATAATGAACGCCGTACTAATTTCCAAATTGTACACAAGAAACTAAAATTAAAATAATACAAGACTAACAAAGGCCAAAGGCTCCTGACTTGGGACAGGCGCAAAAATGCGGCGGGGTTAAACATGTTTGTGAGATCTCAACCCTCCCCCTATACCTCTAACCAATGTAGAAAAGAAAACGCATAACAATACGCACATTAAAATTCAGTTCAAGAGAAGTCCGAGTCTGATGTCAGAAGATGTAACCAAAGTTTACTTTTATCTGTCGAATATTTGAGAAAATTTGTAGAAAATCGTTTCATGCAAAATTTCAAAAAATGAGTAATTTGTATGTCCCCTTACCTCAGTCGTATTAGCATAAACATAATAGTAATGAAGCAAAACAAAAGAATACATTTGTCTCCATGTCTGAGATTTTCATTATTCGTTTGATTTACATTCGACACTTCCTGTCTCGGCCTACACACATAAAAAAACTTAGAAATAATTGGGAAAACAAGTCAATATTTATATTTTTTTCTTAAAATAATTTGTAATTACAAATGGATCTAAATGAAATTTTCTAAATGTGCTTGATGCAGATGAGTTTTTATTTGGATATCTCGTTTATGGTTTCTGTGAAGCAGCATGGCCATTTGGAATGTCTTATTTCATACAAAATGTTTCACACATTTTTGTTGTCATTTGGATTTTTAACTCAGTTTAAGGGGGCTCGCGGTTCTAAATCGATTCTTTATTTTTATAAAGGATGTCGCTATATTTTTCTATAGGCCTAAATGAACTTTATCTTATACTTAATAGAAAAATAAATTAAAAAAATGGGGCCACCGTTCATTTACGTTCAAAATCTGCCTCTGAAAGGAGCATACATTTTTGTAAAGGTACCTTTTTCTGTTAAACTAATAGGAGAAATAGAGGTAATATCGAAATACCAAAAGAATTTAATTACACAAATCGCTCAGATTTTACAATAGTTAAGTTTAAGTACAGCTTAATTGAAAATAATAATAAAAAATACAGGTCACCAATGAGTAAAAAAAAAATCAATTCTAATGCCAAAAAAATAGCATTGTTGTCATCTGGGGCCAACACGAATTGATTCGTTTTAAATGTTTTTGTACCATATGATAAAGTAACAACTACTAAATGTAAAAAATAAAATTTGTTACAAAAAACAAATGTATAAAAAAAGAGGATGTGGTGTGATTGCCAATGAGACAAATATTTTCAAGAGACCAAATGACACAGAAATTAACAACTGTAGGTCACCGTACGGACTTACAACGAGTAAAGTCATACCGCATTATCTGGCTATAAAAGCTTACAATTTTTCCTACAGTTTTTAACTAATGTCCATAAGACTTCTAACATTTTGTGTACATTGAAATGCATCTTCCCACTGTCACATACAATAAAATAACTATTTCCATGCAATATGAGGTAGACATCATGCTTGCTGGTTTTCATTATACTTTAATATATTTTATCAATATTTTTCATTGATACAAGCAGGAAATATTATACCTGACATCAAATTGTGATTATATAGTCTCGTTAGTTCATCGCATTACCTTTAGAAGATTTTAATAACTAAGAGATTTCAAAAGTCATCAAAGAGATCATGATAATTTTTCATTACATCTTCGTGTACAATATATGCTCGGTGGGATATATGTAAATATATATAATTTGCTTTTAATGGCGTATATGTAATACCATGGAAACAACACAAAGACAACAACGATAACATCAGTTTTAGTCATTTTTTTTTTCTTATTTGAAGAACAAGAGACGTTTGTTATTTATGTGTATTATTAAAATCAATAAATCAAATTAGACCTCAAAGAGTTGAATGATAGTTATCAAAGGTACTAGGATTATCATTTAGTATGCCAGACGCGCGTTTCGTCTACATAAGACTCATAAGTTATGACGCTCATATCAAAATATTTATGAAGCCAAATAAGTACAATGTTGAAGAGCATTGAGGATCCAATGAAATATCGAACAATATAAAATATTGAAGGTATTGTTTGTTAAATGTGCATCATTCTTTAATTGATAGGGGCTCAGTTTGACGGGAAAAAAAATGAAAATCATACCATGCCTGAAATAAGAATAATAATGTTTTCGTATTGTTTTTAGATTAAGAATATAATTCTGATATTATTTTGCAATTTTGTAATATTAATTTTAACCAGAACTATTTCGCATTCTAAATCTCTATCTCTGAATATATAGAACAAAAAGTTGAAACAATCACACATAGCGATTGTTGTTAGCCAATAAAACTAACGGCCTGTCATCAAACATACATATATTTGTAAGTATGTCGAGTTTTTGTTCAGTCTTTCTTTTTTTCGATATGAAGTTTATTCTCATTAATAAAAAGAAAATCGAATGATGACCGCATGCATACTTCAAAATATAACTGAAATGATATGTTCTCGGAAACAATTTTGAACATTGGTCAATTAATTTTGCCTAGATGTACTAGTAAAAGCCTAGATGTAAATTCTAGTAAAAAGGGAGATGTGGTATGATTTCACATTCGACCATTATCCATCGAAATCAAAATGACGTAAATGTAAGTAAAGTTGTACTGGTCACAGAACCGCCATCTACAAAAAGTAAAACATCGACCATAACATCAGCGATTAAAGACACAGACATGACAGAACTTTAGACAATTCAAACGTGAAAGCTAACGATCTGATTCACGTCAAAAACAAATATAACATGCACCAGCCAACGACAACATCTGTTTTTGTTCATTAAAAATATTGTTAATTTCAGGTAAATTATTATTATAGACACTTTCAGTGTTTCAATCGTAAAATATTTCATATGAGCAAATCTAAATAAATAGTCACTCGCGGGAATACATTGAAATATAAATTGAGATTCGAACGTTATTACTGGTACCTGAAGCAATATTAACTTTGTACAATGAAATTACAAATAAATATTTATCTATCTACACGTCTTACAAAATCAGATTGTTTGCAATAATTTGTTTCTGCATTTAAAGTGTTCATTTTAAATTGTCATGTTTGCCGATGATTCCCTCAACAAGATCATACATAGGAGCTTAAAAAGAGTTTTGGTAAGTCATTAAATGTTTAAGCTGCAAACAGTGTCATTTTAAAATCAAAACCGCTTTAAAGTAAAGGAGTAAAAGCAAACGATATAATGTAAAATGTGTATCTTTTTGACGTACAGACTTATATTCTTTATAACTTAAATCAAAGAAATACGAGCCATATAATTGTTAAAATTACACACACAGCATATATGAACCAAACTGTACTGTTATGTTACTGTCCCAGGTAAGGGAAGGGTTTGGCGCCTGCAGACTGCAAATATGTTTGCTCTAGTTGAACCCCGACACTCTCTGTATATCACTTCAAGAAGTCAGGAGGCTGTGATTCGGTGGTTATCATTTGTTGTTTTTATATAAGATCAGTTTTTATTTTTTGTCATGTTCTTAAAGATACCGTTAGTTTTCTAGTTTCAATTGTAAAACGTTTGTCTTTTTGTGACCATGCGGTAACATGCTAATTATTGAAGACAGTACCAGAGGCGGATTAAGAGGGGGCAGGGGACCCGACCCCCCTTTTGGGAAAAAAATGTGGTTGCTTATATAGGGAATCACTGAGGCGTGACGAAATCGGGCCTCTCTTAGGCAGCCAGTGGGCCCCACTTATGAAAATTTATTTTGTCTCAGTGTAGTGTTGTATCAGGAAATCATGTCACGCCCTCTTATTTTCATATTAATCAGAAAACTTGATCAATTTTGTCACGAATTGATTCGAAAACCAACACGTGAATTGTTTAGATTGGAGCATTTTCTTTAATCAGCGATATAATTTACATTGAAGCAATAATGGCTCTAAAATACCTCTTCCTTTAGAACGATTTAAACTTATAAAGGAAATTGAAGTCAAATACTGTATACCTCTGGACAAGACGACTGACTACTAGCCATCGTTAATTTTTTTGAAATTGCAGTATCCATATCTAATTTGCACAGATCTATCCTATAGTAGATCGTTTCCTTATAACTTTGACCTTGCAGTTTAAAACTTTTCGAGCAGTTCAGTTAAGTTTTTTGTATGTTTCTATATTAATTGTGGAGCACTACCCATATGGTATAATTGTAGCAACGATGTACACCTTAAAACATAAGAGAACACATAAACTTATGTACAGCTAGATAAAATGAATCCATAGTCTACATAAGAAATTGCCTAAACCAAGTCTTGATTATTACAGTTGTTATGCATTCGTTTGATGTGTTTGAGCTCTTGATTTTGCCATTTGATTAGGGACTTTCCGTTTTGAATTTTCCTCGGAATTCGGTAATTTTTGAGATTTTTTACTTTTTTCACAGGGTATTCATTGCAGTTTTAAACCATAAAATAAATAATCAGAATGTGCTGAGGTGTAATAAAAAGTAAATTAAGAACTACATATTTTTACAGGTATTTGAAATTTTAAAGTTAAAGCTAGTTTTAATTTAAAGTATATTGCTACCGAGCAGGATTATCGTACTCATACGCATAAAATCAACCAATCAAAGTACTGGATTTGGTTTTTCCATCAATATCTAATTCTTATATGGGACAGATTTGTTTGCAAACGCAATATCATTCAGAACTTAAATATGTCTGGGATCACAACAGTATATTTGCCATAGAGATAAAGGCATGTTTTAGCAAAAGATGGGTCTCTCAAATAGGATGAAAAGGAAGGTTCATATATCCTTATACTTTATAATATCTATTGTTTCAAAGTTTTTAAGTCGTAAACCATTTCCTGAAGAATAAATACTTTTCGCCTCTCACCTTCTAGAACTATTCATTAGAAAACATTTTGATTTCCAGATAAAGGATTTGAGCCCACGGTGTTTCAAAGAAACAGATTAATGAAAGCTATGTGCAAACTATTTCTGTGCCCTATTGTTTGTAATGTAACGAATGAATTATATGTTTTTGCTAAAAAAAAGAAAAAGTTATCCCTCAGCAAAATTAACTTAGAGTGTTTGAAAAAGCTTGATTGTCTTAAAATACAATAGGATCAGACACAAGGTACAACAATTAAAAACAACAATTTCAATGAAATGATAAAATATAAATCTATGATGGTCGCAAATAGGTACTATTTGTAAAAATCTTTCTGCTTTCTTGATAGCAAAATTCAAATGTTGAAATAAAAAAAGCAATACTTAAACTTGTAAGTTATGCAAAGTATTCAAATTTAATGATTCGTAACTGAAGGTACAGGGCTAATTCATCAAAATGGAAATAAAATATGCAAATGCTAATACAAATGAATTTCGGAAGAACATTGTCTTACCTGACTTGTGCGAAACAGATTGAAATGTTAATGAAATTGATTTAACTGATGATATTTTGAAACATTTTAATGAATTATTAGTCGTAACAGAAAGAGTTCCAGATAGCATTCACACTATACTAATGGAACAAAATAAGATATGACAGGTCTTTTTCTGTGTGGTATCGTACGGAATATTTCATCTGATCTGTCTTTACTATTCATTTAATTTAATATCCATACCAGTGTTTGTTGAAAGAAACCGGATTCCAATGTAATATTTGTACTGGCATGAACCAGATCTAATCCAATAGACTGTCCTTACAACATCTTAGATTTTATTTTACTTTGATCGGTTATCGTGAATCACCTGATTTTGAAATTGACAAAACTGCTGTCAAAATAACATAATTTGTAATATTTTAAGACTTGACCAATTTTTACAAATTTCAGATTTCTTATTACTACTGTATTTACAATAGTGGGAGATATTATGGACATAATTGTTCAAATCGTGATACAATCATGAAATTTGGTATAAATCTAGACTAAATGATACTTATAAAAAATCCGCTGCTTGCCAGAAAAATTCATTTTTTCAAGATGGCCACCACACATTTTGGAAATGGCGTCATTATAAATTGGCAATAATTCATTAATCCTTTTAAAGGTATGTTATATGTAAAATCCAATTTGATAAAAAGTTAATGACACTTCCTAAATTACAACTAGACAATACTTTAATGAAACTAAAGGTGAGTTCCGGTTTCAAAATGCCGGCAAAAAGTCAAAAATGTCAATTTTTATACTTTCAAGCAACTTCAAAAGGGATGTAAATCCTTGTAAGATGTGTTACAGTTATAATCCGATGTAAGTTATGATAAAACGTTAAAAACCGTTCCTAAGTACGACAAAACAACACATAAATGAAGAAAAATAGCAATTTCCGGTTCCAAAATGGAAACAAGGATTGAAGTAGAATTTGTAACATTCTCAGACTTGACCAATTTTTACAAATTTCAGATCTCTTGTTACTAGGGTATTTACAAGGATTGAAGTATTCTGTGTAAAAGAAAATACACTTTTTCGATTTTATGAATCAAAAGCGCTGTTTTGGATTAACATTATTCAGAATTTAAACTATTTGAAAGCTATAATGTTTATTTACATAGAAATGTTGTGAGCTTACTAATATTGTTATATTATATGTTGAAGCAACACAAAGTGTACCTTTATTACGACAAATCTTTAAAACAATTGAATGTTAACGCTTTTGACTTTGAACTTTGGTATAGTTTTAAAACGCACTATTTGTTCTGATTTTTTGCGGTATATGGACAACAGTTGTAAACCGCTATTGAATGGTCAATATTTGAAGCAAAAAAAACAACGCAATAACAAATTAAAACTGAGGGAAACACTTCAACAAAAAGGGAAACATCGGAAAAACAAATCACTAAACTGCAACAAAAACAAATGACAACATACAAAAAAGCCAACTGTTTTATAACAACTGTCATAATTTTTTCAGACTTGGTACATGACATTTTATGACAAAATGGTGGGTTGAACTTGTTTTGTTTTGGCAAGCCAAACCCCCGTTTATATTGAAATGTTAAAATATCGATAAAATGACAATCATAATCGATCCAGATTACGATTGCTTTAAATATAATATTAACTGCATACACTTAATTGAATACCTCAATTATATCAGTCGAAACAAACCAAGTCATATTGCTTGATGAAACCTCTTATACATAAGTAACCTTGTTCGATATCAATCATAACTTAACTTCATAGTTACTCTGCAATTACCACGTTTCTCAGAGATATGATCCATTTATCGATACCAAAATTGTGTACTCCATGTTTCTTTAATACGACTCACAGGCTCCAATTGTGAACCATTAGCTACCTACTCTCTAAATGCACATGAGTTTAGTCATGGTTTTCGTGTTGTTTAATCCCTTTTCATTAACTGATACTTGTGTTACCGCCATTTCCTTCTTTTGGTCATGGTGTAGTCTGTGTATCTTCGACATTCGGTTTTTGACTAGCTTGTTGATAGAAAAGGTCCTCAAATGAATAAATTACTGTCGTTAATTTCCTGTTAGCATAGTAAAAACTATTGTTTGTGCTTTCAGAATGGAAAATCACGCTTACTAAATTTCGTTCCTCCGATTCACTTTTCTGGATTTAACTTCGTCAAAAACGCTGTAACCTAACACATGATAGTTTCTTATTTTTTTATTTCATTAACGGGAATTTTAACAATATTTTATAATTGGTCTCACCAAAGCAACATATAATGAGCTGGTGATACTGTCAGGTTTTTGCTGATATTCCATCAGCCGCAGTATCTACTAAACTAAATAAATGATAAATAAAGGCAACAGTAGTATACCGCTGTTCGAAACTCATAAATCCATGGACAAAAAAACAAAATCGGGGCAACAAACCAAAACCGAGGGAAACGCATTAAATATAAGAGGAGAACAACGACACAACACCGAAACGCAACAGCACACGGAAACGGACCAAGCAACAGACAACAGCAATACACCACGAGAATAACAAATATAACATCAAAACCAAATACATGAATATGGGATAGACAAGTACTGTGCCACGTCTTATCTCAAAAATAAGAGAAAACAGAAACGACTCAACGTTAAAATTCAACACACACACAGAAACGAACAATATTATAACAATGGCCATCTTCCTGGCTTGGTACAGGACACTTTTAAAGGGGAATAAAAGTGGTGGGTTGAACCTGGTTTTAAGGCATGCCAAACCTCGCACTTTAATGGCACAGTTAAATATAACATTGAAATGAAAACAAAATATTACAGGACTACAATACAAATAAAAAGCAGAACATATTAGACAAAGAAAAGCATGATTAATAGATAACAAAAAGCATCAGGTTTAAAATTCAATACGCCAAAAACGCGTCTAGTCCACACGAGACTCACCAGTGATGAAAAAAATACAAAAATTGTACAGCACTGAAGATCAAAAGTTGAAAAGGTTTTGCCAAATACGGCATTGTTTGTATGCCTAGGATAAGAACATTCATATTATATAAAACAATTCACACTATTGCAAACAGTAAATTTTAACAAATGAATATGAAAGAGATATACATAATGAAACTGAAGTAAAAACTAATTACAGAAAACTAAACCCGAATACATAACGCCCAGATATACAAGATCGAAAGTGAAAAAAGTACAAAGTTGTACAGCACTGAAGATCAAAAGTTGAAAAGGTTTTGCTAAATACGGCATTGTATTATGCCCGGGATAAGAACACTATTATATAGAACGATTCATGCTATTGCAAACAGTAAATTTTAACAAATGAATGTGAAAGATATATTCATAATGAAACTAAAGTATTAACTTATTACAGAAAACTAAACCCGAATACATGATGCCAAGTTCAATACAGCATAGACACACCAGAATCAGTCCAGGCGTTAACGCAATTAAAAAAATGACGTCACATACGATGGCGAAAATGCAAACGTTATGCTACATTTGAATTTATAAAATTTAGAAACAGCATGACGTCACACATGAATCCTGGTACTTTTGATAACTATGAAAAACTATAATTTAAAAGTGAGCTAGAATTAGGATTGCTTTAAGATTATATTAAAACTAAATACTGAAAATTCATTAAAACAAAATGCATATTGCAATACTTATTAATAGCAATTAACTGTAATATTTGTTATGAATCCAACTTCAAACGTAATTAATCGTACAAAATTAAATATAATTAATAAAGGCGGTGATTAATTTTTCTATCCGTAACACCTAAATATAATAAAAAGACGTCAACACATTTGACAAAATGAGAAGATGAGAATTACAAATATAACATTAAACATATAAACTAAATACATGAATTTGGGATAAACAAGTACAAAAACACGTCTTACAGTAATACGAATTCACATACAGCAAAACAGTCACAATCGGGAATAAGTCACGTTTTGTAATTAAAAGATAAGACGACATAATGACAAACCACAATCTACCATGTGGTAAAAATGTCCTTAGCTAGTTTGGTTAAAGAGACATCATATGAATCCACCAATTCGTGATGGTGTCCATAAAATTTACGAAGTGTCAATTTTAATCTGTCCTCCTCATAACTTTGTTGGAGCAGTTTCTGCGTAAGGAGCACACTCCTGTATATGAAGTCCGTATAGTGTGAACATGCACGTGAATAACGTATCAATTGGGATATGTAAACACCATACGAAGGGGCAGAGGGTATGTTACTGCTAAGAAATGGGAAATTGATAATTGGGAAGTTGAAATCGTCCCGTTTATCATAGATTTTCGTGTGAAGTCGTCCATCTACGTCAATATTTAGGAAAAGATCAAGGTATGAAGCAGTCCTTCTAGTATCAGTAGTATCCTTAACTTCAAGTTCACTAGGATATATGAGATGTAAGTATTGGCTGAAGTATGGGTTGTTCAATGATAAAACATCATCAATATATCGGAAAGTAAAATTAAAGAATTTCGCAAGGTGCTTTTTCTTTTTGTCTTTTAGAAGGTTTTGAATAAATTCTGCTTCATACGAATACAAAAACAAATCAGCCAGCAGGGGTGCACAATTAGTACCCATTGGAATACCGACTGTCTGTTGAAATATAAATCCTCCAAACTCAACAAATATATTGTCGATCAAAAAGTCCAGCATTTTAATAATATCATCTTCAGTATATTTTTTGGAAGATTCAGTGTGATTTTTTACAAAATAGGAATTATTGTATCCCAAAACAAGAAATTTGTATCTACGATTCCCATTTTTATAGAAAAAGCTCTGTTTTATGAGATGGTGAAGTCGATCTTTCAACTGAGCATGGGGAATAGTAGTGTATAGCGTAGAAAAATCAAAAGTTTTTATGTTGCTGCAAAATTGCAAAGATTGTGATCGAAGGTTAAGCAGTAGATCTTTCGAATTTTTGAGAATCCACATCTGGTTAACACCACTGGTAGAATATATCTCCTCACAATATTTTTGCAGCCCATCTTTAACTGTAGAAAGAATAGTAGTCAATACTTTAGAAAGATGTTTAGTCGAACATTTTGAAGACCCAGCTATGTATCGTTCTTTATATGGAGTTTTGTGTAATTTAGGTATCCAGTATAATGAGGGCAAGTTTTCTTCGTTTTCTTTGATGTTGATACCAAAAGAAAGAAGGAAAGATTTATGATTTTGTAAAATTTCATCCTTGGTAAATGATGTTAAAGAATATGTAGGATTACCAGTAGTTTTATCAATTCCAAGCTCTGTAGTGAGACATTGCAAATAATGTTTTTTACATATGAAGACAATATTATTGGAGGCTTTATCTGCCGGAACAACGACATATTTGTCATGCAAAGAGGATAAAGCATCCACAACCTCCGGATTCTTGAAAGGGTTAGAAACTCTAGTACTCATGTTACATCGTAGTTTTTGTATGCGCCTCTGAATGCATGATCGAATAGCTTTGATTTATTCAGACAAAGTGTCCAGTTCGGGTTCGTCTGGTTCGCGCTTTACCCATTTTCTTGCATAGTCCTCAACTGCATCCATCAGTAACTTGAAATTCTTTTTCCAGTTGATGGGCTGGGGGATTCTATACTTTGGTCCCTTGGCTAGCAACTCTCTTAGTTGTTCATTGGTAACAATACCAAACAATGATAAACTTCCTGCGTCCAAAATTTCATTTCTGGATTTATCTACATCAAGAACGCTCAACTGATGCATGAAATTTTTTTTGTTTACATCTCACACTTATAGAACTCTTTGAAATACATCTTGATATTTAAATTCACTAATTGAAACATCAAATCACAATGCAAGGGTACAAAGAAAAAAAAATCAACTCGAGAACAAAAGAATCCTGTATTAAAATTCTTCACTGTCTGTTTTACTCCTACTTTGTAAAGGATCACTCCGATTCAAACAAAAAAATCTCTGAAACTGATATTTTCAAGATGCTTGATTTCTTGATTAACAACATATTTGTTACGTTCGGAGGACGTGTTTTTCAACAGATTGTTGGCATTCCAATGGGAACAAATTGTGCCCCTCTACTTAACGAATTGTTTTTTATCCTTATGAGGCTGACTTCATGCAGGAACTTCTTAGGATGAAAGATAAGAAGATAGCGATATCCTTTAACTCTTCATTCCACTATAAAGATAATGTTCTTTCACTAAATAATTCAAAATTTGGTGACTATGTGGAACGCATCGATCCCATCGAACTAGAGATAAAGGACACTACAGATACAGTTAAGTCGGCCTCATATCTTGACTTACATCTAGAAATTGACAATGAGGGTCGGTTGAAAACAAAACTTTACGGCAAAAGAGATGATTTTAGCTTTCCAATTGTGAACTTTCCTTTTTCTAAGTAGCAACATTCCAGCAGCACCTGATACGGGGTATATATCTCCCAATTGATACGATATTCCCGTGCTTGCATTTCCTACCATGATTTTCTTGATAGAGGGTTGCTGCTCACAAGGAAGCTATTAAATACAGAGTTTCAAATGGTGAAGTTTAAATCATTCCTTCGTAGATTTTACGGACGCCATCACGAGTTGGTTGACCGTTACGGAATAACCGTTTCACAAATGATATGAATTTACCGGATTTTTTATCACATAAGCAACACGACGGGTGTCACATGTGGAGCATGATCTGCTTACCTTTCCGGAGCACCTGAGATCACCCCTTGTTTTGGTAGGGTTCGTGTTGATTATTCTTTATTTTCTATGTTGTGTCATGTGTGATGCTGTTTGTCTGTTTGTCTTTTTTCATTTTTAGCCATGGCGTTATCAGTTTATTTTCGATTTATGAGTTTGACTGTTGACTGTGGTATCTTGCGTCCCTCTTTTACTTCTAAATAGTTTCTCAATAAGATTGTATTGACTTCAACTCTTTATAAAATTGATTATACAATAAAGTTAGTAAACAGTAAAATCACAAAAATACTAAACTCCGATAAATATTCAAAACGGTAAGTCCCTAATCAAATGGCACCATCAAAAGTTCAAACATATCAAACAAATGAACAACAACTGTTATGTTCCTCACTGGGTACAGGCATTTTCCTATGAAGATAGTGGTGGATATAACCTGGTGTTATAGCTAGCTAAACCTCTCATGTTTATGACAGTCGTATATAATTCCATCATATTGACAATAATTAAGCTGAAACATAAAGCATAGGTCTAATGTCAGACTGATTTAGATGTTTCAATTATTATCTATTTTTGAAAGCATTTGCAATCATTAAAACAGAAACAAATGTAGTCAGTACAAAAAGGTTAAATCGTCTTTGGTTGAAATCACGCTACATCTATTGTAAGACTAATTAAATTACTCTAAACTAAGTATGATCATTATACTAGAAGTTTTATGTCCAATAAGTGTTTAAATTATCAGATAAAAAATAAACACTGTGATGAATCCCTTAGACGACGGGTGCTACATGTGAAGCAGGATTTGCTTACCCTTCCGGAGCAACTGAGATAGTCCCAAGGTTTTGATGGGGTTCGAGTTGATTATTCTTTAGTTCTATGTTATGTCATGTGTACTTTTGTCTGTCTGTTTGTCTTTTTCATTTTTACCCATGGCGTAGTCAGTTCATATTCGATTTATGAGTTTGACTGTCCCTCTGGTATCTTTCGTCCCTCTTTTACAAGTAAGAATATTACCCAAGCATATCTTTTAACATGACACCATGCCCTCTCGTACTACTATATTTCAACGAACACTGAAACGAACAGTGTTCGTCTGGCGTTCTAAATTATAATCCTGGTACCTTTTGATAACTATTTACACCACTTGGTCGATGCCACTGCTGGTGGACGTTTCGTCCTCGAGGGTATCACCAGCCCAGTAGTCAACACTTCGGTGTTGACATGAATATCAATAATGTGGTCATTTTTATAAATTTCCTGTATACAAAACTTTGAACTTTTTGAAAAACTAAGAATTTGCTTATCCCAGGCATAAATTACCTTAGCCGTATTTGGCACAACTTTTTGGAATTTGGGATCCTCAATGCTCTTCAACTTTGTATTTATTTGGCTTTATAACTATTTTGATATGAGCGTCACTGATGAGTCTTATGTAGACAAAACGCGCGTCTGGCGTACTAAATTATAATCCTGGTACCTTTTGATAACTAATAAAAGAGGGACGAAAGATACCACCTGGCTCAAAAACCTTATTTTGCAAATATTTTGAAGGTTCAATTCTTTATAATCACAATGTTGTCAGCTCTTTGGTCGGGTTGTTGTCTCTTTGAGATATTCCCAATTTCCATTCTCAAAGTACTTAGTGCCCAGTTGCTGCTATGAACACAACATTATGATAAAGGAGTTTAATCAAAATATGATTGTTTATTTTTACCTTTAGAGATTGTGATGATCTTTTGAACGTTTTTATGGTGTGTGTATTTCCCAACTGGTTCGCCATGCCCATGTCTGAAGTGACATTATACATTTCAGTGATAGCAATTTTTGTGTTACTAATGAATGTTTAAGTCCTGGATTTCATTACCCCGAATAACTTAAATAAAGGCAACAGCAGTATACCACTGTTCAAAAGTCATAAATTGATTGAGAGAAAACAAATCTGAATAACAAACTTATTAAGACCTTTACTAACTTGTTTTATTGTCACAAAGATTAGGTTTTGAAGATTAACTGGAATTGTAAAATCTTATACATTTGTAAACAACGAATATCACATCCTCTTTTTTTCGGTGATGTAATTATCTATGTTTCTGTTATTCAGTGGTTGTTGTTATTTATTGTCTGATATGTTGTAGATCTTAATCAAAAATCTCACAAAAGATGGATTAATTGCCTTTTGTTTTTAACTTCTTCCACCTTAAAGTACTTGTACACTCTATGTATGAAATTTGGATGGTCAAGGTGATACTACATAATACATTTGGTATGTATTTAGGGGGGCAGCTGTGGCACGCCTCAGGGTGCGGGATTTTCTAATTATATTAAGACCAATTGGTGGCATTCGGCTGTTTGCTGCTCTTTTGTCAGTTGTTGTCCTTCTGAGACATTCCTCAATTTTATCTTCTGTAGTCAAAAATACTACATAGCCAATCAAACACATATATGAAAAAAAACATTGTTTGTCGAAATGCTTAACTGGTTCATAAAAAAAGGGATCCGGTTATGTGTTAAATTATGTAAAATAAAAATGAGAATGGAAAAGGAAAATGTGTCATAGAATCAACAACCCGACCAAAGAACATACAACATCTAAAGGCCACCTATGAGACTTGTGTCTTCAACGCAGAGGGAAGATTCTGCATTCGAATGCGGACTCCAGCTGCTCCCTTTACAATGATGTTTATATTAGACATCGGAACTATTTCAAATTTTTTATCTTTATCTTTGTATAACAATAGAGATTATAAAGTATATGGCACTAAATTTTCTTTATACATAATTATTAAACAATCTCATTGTCAACTCTTATCATTCTCTCAACCTTCATGTGTGACAGAGTTTGTAATAGTTCGTTGATTTGTATGTTGCATTGTTGTTTGTGTTTGTTGCACTTCAGTGTTTCTATTGTTTCGTTGTTTTCCTCTTAAAGTTGGTGTGTTATACTCGGTTTTAGCTTGTAACCCGGATTTGTTTTCTCTCAATCGATTAATGACTTATGAATAGCGGTATACTACTGTTGACTTTATTTGTATAATTCTGTAAGACGTCTCAATCCACTCTTTTATATACATTTTATATTTAATAATGTAAAGCACACGTTATTAATATCGTAATCAAAAAAATAAACCATATGCATTTTAACAAACTATGATTACGGTAGAACAGGAATGTCTTTAATCTTCAATTTACATAATATTCTCTAGTTAGATAAATCAATGTCTTTGAAGCTAAAATTCTTTTTGAAGTTCTAAGTCATTGATTTTCTACTTTCTTTTCAACATATCTATATCATTTTTTGAAAATTTGATTTAAGATGGAAATCTGTTTTCATTAACACAAATTAAGACCACTGATCGATTGAGAGATAAGTTGTTCCAGTCAGTTGCAGTTTAGAAGAAGAATGGTAATAACTGCTATATTTATCAGTGACTGAGAATTCATTTAATTGTCGTCTGCCGATATGCTTTATTTCACGTTACATTCATACAAACGATGTCTTGAAAATCAAAATGCAGCAATGATTTAATGAACAAACTAAAGCGGAAGGTTTGGCATGCCACAAAACTAGGTTCCACCCAAAAATAGTTCTTAAAATATCCTATACCAATTCAGAAAAAAGGCCATTGTTTTATTATAGTTCGTTTCTGGGTGTGTTATTTTAATGTTGTGTTTCTATTGTGTCGTTATTCTCCTCTTATACTTGATGCGTTTTCTTCAGTTTTAGTTTGTAACCCGGATTTGTTTTTTTTTCTCAATCGATTTATGAGTTTCGAACAGCTGTTGCCTTTATTCATCGCATAAAAAAATTTAAGACGATATGAGGCAGGTATTGGAATTTCTTAAGTATTTAAAGGGCCAATTTTATTTTGCAATTCTGCAAGCTTTTGTCAAAGTTCTTATTTTTATCATATAAGTGAAGCATTTACCAAGTATATAAGCCATACCTATTTCTTCAAATAATTAATTATACAAATAATGCCCCGATGCCTTATAATATTGGGTTACTGTTTCACTTATACGATCATCTACATTTATTCTCAATTCATGTGACATGTACTTTTATAAACTGAACAAGTCTCTCTATATATAAAATGTGTCAGGAATATGACAGTTGTTAACCATTCGTTTGATGTGTTTGGGCTTTTGATTTTGCCATTTGATTAGGGACGTTCTTTCTTGAATTTTTTCTTGGAGTTTAGTACATGATTTTTGTGATCATACTCTCTATTCCCAAATAATTTTGATATACAAATCTCTGATATAAATTAACACTCGATCTTTTGAAATAATTTGGGTTGATTTATACTATTGTTGTTTTAAAAATATACAATTAAGAACTCGTGTGAATCTGACTCCGCAGTTCACATATGTATGATGTTCCCAAAAACTTCAGACAAAAAAAAAATGAAAATATGAATTTTTGATTTATAAATTTCGCAGTTGTACAGTATTCTGTGATTAGTCACTTCTTGTATCATATATACATCTGACTCCGTAGTTTACATATGTATGATATTCCCAAAAACTTCATAACAAAAACAAAAACAAAAACAAAAATATGAATTTTTAATCTATAAATTTCGCAGTTGTACAGTAGTCTGTGATTTGTTACTTCTTACATCAGATATACAAAACAAATAAAACTGAAAAGACCTATGACAACTTAACTATTGTATTTGTTTCTGATTAAAGTAGGTGCACTGACAGTTCTGTGATATTAATTAAGCGTTA
Organism: Mytilus trossulus; assembly: GCF_036588685.1. NCBI lineage: Eukaryota > Metazoa > Mollusca > Bivalvia > Mytilida > Mytilidae > Mytilus > Mytilus trossulus. The sequence goes on from NC_086378.1 coordinate 11,513,722, forward strand.
TTAACAATGACTGACAGTGTAAGTCGAATAAATGAAGTATGTTTGTTTTTGGTTTCAAACATTTATGAGAACAGAATTTTGAACGATCATTAGATATATCCAGTCATTTTTTTTCATCAATTTTGCCAGAATAAAACTGAAGCATAATTGTCTTGTAACCCAATTATATCTGTTATGACCTATGATGTAATCAGATTATTTTGTTTTTGAAGGAAGGTAGAATTCGTTGATATTATATTTTCTCCAAGACCATACATATACAGATGATGGTTTACATAATTTTTAGAAGTCGGACAGAGAAGAAAGAGTTCAATGTTCGATTTCCATTACAAGAATATAGAACAATAAAATGGTTTTTTTTTCTGTCTAATTATGTTAAAATAACATATGCTACATGTACCAATAGCATGAAGCTTCTCTTAACCTTTTTGTTGTAAAGTGATCACCAGATATTTTTAACATGTTTGTATATACGAAGTAACCTTATTATTGATTTTTTAAAACACAGCTTAAAAGCTGACAATGTTTTACTCGAATTCTTTATTAATAGTCTTAGCTTTCGATTACATGTCGTTGGTAATAAATTTCGGTAAAGCCTATCGCGATTTATTATGTGGACAATTATTTCAAGCCAATTTTGGAGAGGTACTTTAACGTCGTCGGGTGTGGGTGACAAAGTATTCAAGGACAATCTAGTCAGCAGAAAATATATCATAGAAACTTCCAGGATTTGGATCCTTGATAAGAGACGCTATTATAATTATAATAATGATACGCCCGTTGCTCTTTTAACTTGTCTTTTATGCTTTAAATGAATTTATATGATCAACTAGAAATAGTGTGAGCCCTGTCAAATCCCCCCCCCCCCCCCCCAAAAAAATAATAAATAAAAATGCACAAAAAAATTGGAACTATTAAGGTCAATAGATATAAACAATTTATCAAAGTTGCATAAAATTTTGTGAAAGTGTTAGTAATTGTCCCAAAATTGGAAAATCCCCCCTTATTTATTAAGCATAAAAGTTCATTTCACGAAAATATCAAATCTGAAATTTATAAAAATTGAAAGGGAGCTTACATCAATAGATATAAACAATTCACCAAAGTTTCATGGACATTGGTGAAATCCTTTTTGAGTTATTGTCCGAAGTGTTAAAAATCCCCCTTTTTTGTGAATAAAGCCCCATCAATCCAAAACTTAAAATCTGAAATTTATAAAAATTGAAAGGGAGCTTACATCAAAAGATATAAACAATTCGACAAAGTTTCATGGACATTGATGAAAGCCTTTTTGAGTTATTGTCCAAAGTGTTGAAAATCCCCTCCCCCCTTTTTATGAATAAAGCCCCATAAATTCAAAACTTAAAATCTGAAATTAAAAAAAATCGAAAGGGAGCTTACGTCAATAGATATAAACAATTCACTTGAGTTTCATGGAATTGGTGAAAGCGTTTTTGAGTTATTGTTCGAAGTCTGGACGACGGACGGACAACGGTATACCATAATACGTCCCGTCTAAAAGACGGGCGTATAAAAACTTTTATATTATCTTTGTTAGATATTCTTAATTCATTTTTTATGATTTCCACTTTTACATGATTGCGATCATTTTTTTGTTATAACGTGTATAATTTCAAAAATAAAACCTTTATATGAGCTTTGGTGAATGTAACTTTGTGCAAACAGAAAAGAAGTTATTTATACAAAACATAATAATACTAGCTACATGAACGTGTGTATTAAAAAAAAAGTCTATTGTCTGCATTCTGTGAAGTATATATATGGATAGAATAGTCTAAACAAGGTTTTTGTATGCCATGTTTTCAATGATTTTGTTTCAGAATTGCCTATAAAATTAAAGGTAATATGTATACCCTTAGGTTAACCAAGAGTTACATAAGATAATGACATTGTTTAAAAAAGTCAAATCACAAAAATACTGAAAGTCCGTAATCAAATGACTTGGTACATCTTCTTATGTATCAAATGGCATTTAATCTTGTTTTATAGATAGCTAAACCTTTCAATTGTATGATAGTCACATCAAATTTGATTATATATGAAGATCATTAAATTAGATCACTTAAAAAAAATGACGAATTCACAGTGTAATCTTTGGTATCTTAAAAAGCATTTGAAATTCAAATTGCGGATATTTCTTTCAAATTAAGATATTTAAACATTTCGACTCTATCGGTGAAAACGCCTGTTGAGAATTTTTGATTACATCTTGGAACTACTAGTACATCACATTAGTAAAGTTTTTATATCAAATAAATCTTTCTCGAGAAATCACCCAAGCAAGGAATTTTTCACTAAGTCTATACGTGACAAGAACTTAAAGTATATTTTCCTTTTATCTGTTCATGTTTAGCAGACGTCAAAACTAGATTTCTTAGATCTAGTATGAAATGAATTTCCTTTTGACGCAATTTACTTTATTTCCTAAGTGAGAACTTTAATTTAAATGTTAAAAGGTTTGACAAACGTATTAATCATAAAAACGACTAATGACAATAACGCGCCGTCTATTTCATGGCTTTTAAGATCTATAGGAGAGAATTTATGTCAATGTGTTGGTGTTTTGTTTAACATAGATTTAATTCGAATTACAATTTAAATGGCGGTTCGAAATTCCACTTTGATATTGAGTAATAATTGACTAAGTGGAATTTATTCCATTCCTGTCTGAAAATTAAAATAAAATCTGATTTAGGTACACAAATTGCAATTCCATGAAAATGAATTTAAGTAATAACGTACGACGTCTTTTTAATATTCAATTGATAAAACCCTAGAACAAAAATGATACTAATATGTTAGAGTCATACCATGCACCAAAGGTTTGAACATATAGAATAAACAGGATTTGTGGGCTAAGTGGATTTATTCAACCATTGTTTGGAATCGAAGTATTTCCGTTGATGGCACTTTTAGAGTTATTTAAGATGTAAAGTATTATTGACCGATGCACCGACGTGAAGTCTTTGTTTTTATGAATTGATATACATTGATTAGATATTGGTGATATTTTGTTCCTCGGGAGGTATATAGTGTGACGTACGCATTTTTTTCAGGGGTCAGCTGACGACCGCCTCCGTGTGTTGGGTTTTCTCTCTTTGTTGAAAAACCATTGGTGGCCTTGGTAACCAGTTAAAGTTGCACACTGTTAAGCCTACACGTTGCTTTCTTTATTTGTGACAGACGTGGAAAGCAGGCACAAACTCGTTTCTGAAGAAAAAAATACCTACATACCTTAATATAAATATAATTTTCAGATTCAAATTCAAATTCATAGTTTCACCACTTTGACTATCGTTATATCGTATTTAGCATTCATAAATTGAAGACAATCATTGAAAATCGTTAAAAATTTGAATAAACGGTGTTTAAATGTATTTATATATATTATTCAATGATGACTGTGTACAGTAATATATTATTTGTACATTAGGACAATTCCTTTTCAATTCTATCGTTTAACTTTTTGTTTCAATTGTTAAAGAAAATTAATCATATTTTTTTTTCTGGTTATCATAGTTTAAGAGATTCGTTTTAACAATCCGAACACTTCAGGAGATATCTGATGTAACATAGTATTTAATTCACATGTAAATTAGATTTGCCATTTCCTAAGTATATATACCATATGCCGGAAATATTTAAATGGACTAATGGTATACTGTTTATATTAATATCAACAGTGCATGAGTACTTTTGTTAAATATGAAGTATATCAATATTACAAAAAATGAATAATGTTTACTTAATTATAACAGTTTATTTCCGATATGTTATGACACATGATGCGTCATACGTAACCAACCAAACACATTGACAGCAAGATTACAATTGGAAAAACAAACTCGTGACATATTGTAAAATTGAGGATGAAAAAGGGGAATGTGTCAAAGAGACAACAACCCGACTAAAGAGCAGACACCAGCTAGTAAACAAAGTTACGTGAGCTTTGGAAAATAACTATTTTTTGTTATTTCTGTGTGTAAATTGTTTAAGTTCAATTTAAATTTATTAATATTTTAACTTATTTTCACTTATTAAGTGTGCTTTTTCTCTCTTACAAACATAACTAGGTTATACGTTCGTAGCTTCAAATTGTTAACGAATAAAGTGAAAGCACGTACACACTTCTATGATTGTATCAGCATTTTTCTTAAAATGTCGTTTGCCTATGCCAATAAAAGCAGAGATCAAAGATTATTTAAGAGATGTCCTAAGATTTCATAAAAGTGGAAGAGTGCAACATGAAAGCCATTTCATGTCCACTGAATTTACAAAAGAACTAAGAACCAGATTGTTTCGTTTTTTTTTTTCATTTCGGTGTTGCCACGATAATAATTATATTGCATTTTTGGAAATTTACTGTTGGAAAAGTATACATTATTCGAATAACTAAGGATTTTCTTACCCCAGCCATTGATTACCGTAGCCGTATTTGGCACAGCTTTTTGAATCTTTGGGTCCTCAGAGTTTTTTTTGTACTTTGGCTTTGTAATTATTTTGATCTGAGTTTCATTGATGAGTCTTGTGTAGACGAAACGTGCGTTTGGTGCATTAAATCATAATCCTGGTTCTTCGGATAACTATACCACATCGTCATTAGTCTTGCAATATTCATAAAGTCATTTAAAGTCAGGTTTATTCTCATGATTAATTGCTAGGATTAGATGACAAAATAACCTTACTCAAAAGAATATTTTTAACCACTTTATTATATTTGTAGGAATATTGTGTACCAACTTACCTTTTCATTTACGGGCTAGGCTCATATATATTTGTTTCTGTGTTTACTAATAAGTTTGAATAAAATATGACAGTTTTAATCATATGCTTATCATCATAGATGCAGATTTCATATCTGACCTGTTTTGTTGTGCACATCTCAGTTTTTTTAATTTTCTTAACGTTACCAGCAATTAATTCTATAAAACAACTAGGAATATGAATTGTTCAGAATTTTAGCAACAATTCATCCATCAAATTTAAGAAAACTGTATAATCAAAATAATAAAAACGAACAATTTTCAGAAAACCGCCTACCTAGGAAGCCAGCATGGAGATTTTCTTTGCTTTCTTCTGTTGTTTTCTGTCTTTTACAAGAATCGAGTTTCATTAAGTCATTAATCCTAAACGTTGATCGCCGCTATATCGCTTTTTTTTGTGTGCAATTGCGGCGGCGTACAAAAATCTCCAATCAACCAATTTTATGTAGACGAAACGCGCGTCTGGCGTATAAAATTATAATCCTGGTACTTTTGATAACTATTTACAGTTGATGTATCAGAAGTTTTGTATGAATTATATTTTGACGTTCCTATATAACTAAGAACTATGGGAGAGTATGTTTGTTAAACTTTTTAAATGTATATGCAAGTTTAGAGTTTCAATTCAAACTGATTGTATGAAAGGTGAAAAGTAATTACACTTTAAGAACTGTATAAATAAAAATCATTTGCAAATTCCAAAAAGGTCTTGTTACAATCATTCATTCTTACCTTTTTTCTGCAGTGTGAATGAAGCAACGGTTGACTTATTTTCTACGTGAGAAAGATAAAAAGTAAAGAAAAGCACATCTGTATAATTTTTGTTTATAATAAAATCAAAAGGAATTTTATTCTAGAGATTATCCATGTGTAAACTGGGCCGATTAAATTGATTAAAAGTTCTTCACATGTTTGAGTAAGCAGCCCTATTTTCACACCAGTTACATTTAGAACCCGAACAATTGTGCGGTTTTTTAAATCAACTTTCTTTTACCTCATGACTCAGTTTGCATGTCACGGGGTCATCAGAATGCAGAGGTTACGAAAATAGTATCAGCGATATGCATATGGTCTTTCGAAGTGTCAACAAAAGGCAAAATTTCCAACATAAATATTGGTTGATATGCAAATAATATTAAAATTATGTTATATTTACTGGTGTGACAGTGGTGCTTTAAGGAAGGAAAACATCAAATTAAATTGTCGATTAGTAGCTTGTCCATTGTTTATGACCTACAGTGTTAATGGCTATAAACAAATTATCTGCTTATTCATGAAGAATCATTGAATCAGAGGACTATACAAACAAAAGCTGCCACGGGTCTTGATTGTTTTATTTTATCCAACTAGAGTTATTAATTGTTGTTTATGTATCGTTTACCTGTCGAGGAATATGATGTTTCATCCTCAACAATTTATAATGTGGTTCTGTTTGAAAATAGGGCAATAATTAGTGTTACATAGCTCAGACTGAAGGAATCAGATTGGTCATTCTAATTATTCAAGATCGGCTAAAGGAGAATATATCACCCATTTGTTAACACGACCCCAGAACACGACAGCCTGATGTTGAAAAAAAGTCAGTTTTTTTAACCTGACAATCTATTCTAATACAATTATGATATGATAAATCAATGACAGGAGGTTTGTGTTATGTTTTGGAGATATCGAACAAGTTTATTGGTGTATTAAAATTAGATCTGATTTAGTTATCAGTCGAAAACTACAATTACGTAATATTTTTCCTACTAGATCCGTACTACACTTGTGATTTTGACTTTCATCAACGAGAAGCGATTTTCCTATTTTCTAATCTAATTTAACAGCTAAAACTTGTTAGGAGCAATTAATGACAATAGAATATAGATAATGTGGCTAATTACGCAAATAATTGTCTGATTTAGTAACTGTGCAAATTAAGGCAATTATGTCGTCGGATGTTACAGTAAATAACAACCACTTTCATTTCAACTCGCCAAAGTTTAAATTTAAAAAGGAAGATAAGCGTAAGATGAAAATGGGTAAAGAGGATGTGTTTGTTAACTTATTTCTGTTGAGTAAATCCTATAAACGTTGGCAGCTTGCAGATACAGAAGAAGAATTCCTGCATGCAGCGGAGTTTGGTGACATCCCTACAGTCAAGAGAATTCTTCAAGAGAATCCTAACCTGAATGTGGACTGTATTGATGCTCTTGGACGAACTGCTTTAAGACTCTCTGTTAAGAATGAACATCTCGAGGTAAGTCTTAATAAGTTTGCTTTTTCAAGATAAAAGTCTTTAAAACATATATAACATAATTTATCACCTTTTAACACTGTTGCAGTATTTTTATCACGCTTGTCATTTTAAGTCCATTGTTTTCAATTTATAACATGAAGCAATATATAAACGTTTAATTGGATCGTTGGTTTTCCTTTTAGTAACTTTTTTGTTCTGTATGTACGACCGTTATCATGCTTATTTTGTTAAGAACTACTCCAATATTTACAGATAAGTTCGCCGTATTTGATCGTATTTACAAGATAATGTCTTCAAATCATGGTTTTATATTACATTGAAAATTGTCTCTTTTTACACTGTTACAGTACTCTTGTCACGCTTATCTAATTTAAGTTTAAAACATTTCACATTTCACTTTTTTTCATAACATGAAGCAATATATAAACATTAAAACTTTGATTTGAAATAATGTAACACAGACATGACATTTTTTAAATTGGAATACAATAGACATGTATTTTTAAATTAAAATACCATACAAATGTTTACAAATATTTTGGCTATGTTTACATATTTGTGTGCTGTTGATGTATACTACAATGTTATATCTAAATCAGTGGTTTTCCCTGCATGTACCTTTCTTATTCTGGATGTACGGTCGTTATCATGATTATCTTGTAAAGAACTATCACAATATTACCAGATAACTGGCAGATGGACATTGTACTGATTCTTGATTCGTAACAAAGGAGAAAAATCTGATTCGAACATGATTGTTAGTTGTGTGTGTTTTTTTTGTTGTTTTTGTTTTTTAAGTTAGGGTGAAATCGTGAAATATAAGTTTTGAAAGGTTCGAGGAAAGAAAAAAATGTAGTTTAAACTTTATACACGAGACCAGAATTGCAGAATATCAAAAACATGGTTGATATATATCAACAGTAATAGCGATTTTTTTTGTGTTCCCTTTTTACCCTTTATTTCTCTTTGTAGAATTTTGCACTGTTATACTGTTTCACGTCATATAAAATTATCAGGGTTTGTGTAAAGTGAAATGTTTTAAAACTATAACTGAAACGTTTAAATGGAGTTGGGGTCCTTTAGCATATTTGACCTGAACATGTCTCGGACATAACTCATTCTCAGAAAGTCTTGTAATATTGCCTACTCTTATATGATATCGGATATGTTCCTTACGTCGTAACTACAATCCCCTTCCCTTTCATGAATGTTACATACCGAATAAGACTATTTACCGGATTTGTTATCACATAAGCAACACGACGGGTGCCACATGTGGAACAGGATCTGCTTACCATTCCGGAGCACTTGAGATCACCCCTAGTTTTTGGTAGGGTTCGTGTTGTTTATTCTTTAGTTTTCTATGTTGTGTCATGTGTACTATTGGTTGTCTGTTTGCCTTTTTCATTTTTAGCCATGGCGAAGTCAGTTTATTTTAGATTTGTTTTTGACTGTCCCTATGGTGAATTTCGTCCCTCTTTCATAACTGACCACTTTTAGATGTAAATATGATGTTTTTATATCTGTTTCAAATTTTGGCTAATGAAAATGAACTATAATACATAGCAAACGAAGCACTGGTGCGTTGTTTCGCTTTGAAGTTTTAAACTTTGTTAATAAATATGTTGTTTGCCGTAATTACACAAATGTCATAAATAGATCTTTCGAATAATATTTAGAATTCTCGTCAGCCTAATTATGTTCTATATATATATGTATGCTGTAATCGCGTGTGTTTTATTAGACACGGAGTACCGGTAGTGTCATTAAACGTACTTTTAAATAATATTTTATATTCAAGTAAGCCGTATTTTTGTTCTATATATGTATAATATATGTGAATCGTCAAATAAAGTAGAAAAATCTAAATGTCAACTCAGTTAGAACTGTAGTGTAGCGTTATACAGTTCAAACTATTCCATTCCAAAATTATAAGTGGTAAAATTTTTATCTTCAAACCAATGTTATAAGTCATATTACTCAATTTGATGCTCACTTTTTTAACCTGTACTATGATAGCTTTACATGTCCCTTTGAAAGTCCCTATGGTATCTTTCGCCCCACTTTTATATCAATGTTGCTGTTTTGGAGCATAAAATAACCGTGAATTCGTTTTATTTTACAACACGAATGCATTTTTATATCAACTATATTGTGTCCAATTTTAGTTTTTTTTGAACATTTTTGCAGACAATAAATTCAAGTAGCTATAAATCAGATGTTTCCTCGTAACTCCTTCTTCCAATCGAAGTATTTTTGTTGAAAAAAAGTATTGTGAAATCCCGATATGAGAACGTGACTTTGATACTGTAACTGTTTAATTGGATATTTGGCTCATGTTAACATATAAGGAGTTAATCTTTTGACCACTGACCATTTTCGTAAACAACATTTTAAGCTTTTAAGAAACTAATATTATTTTCATAATTCTATTTCATATGAATGCCTTAAAATTGTTGAAATTGCGTATACAAACGCATTACGGATTTAAATAGTTGCCCCTGCTATTAACCTTTTTTTGTACTAAAAGACTAGCATGTAACAGGATGTAATGTAAAGTGTTGATTTGATTTAACTGTTATTCTTTAGTCAAACTAAAGCCATTACTCGATCATGGCCATTGTTTTACATTTTGATAAATTATAGTTGAAAATTCAGAATGAAATATTCAGAAATAGATATGAGTGATTAATGAACCCCTGTTCTTCATTTATTGTGTCATCTTTAATCTTTACAATTCATGCATATTTAAAGAGATAAATTCCTTTGTGGGTCACTTCTAATGATTTTTTTGTAGATCCTCTGTTTTGATACTGCTAAATAGTAATTCAATTTGGGATTGAGGTAGGCAGGTAAAAATCAAACAAATAATAATAATTATTTGTATATGACAAACAACTACATTAATAAAAGATATCATAAGACTTCTAAAGCTTGAATTTCATAGAGTCAGTAATGGAAATCAATTGAGGTCAAAATGATTTCTAAGAAACTTATAGGTTTTCGCTGACATCTTTGGTATACTGAACATATGGATATAAGATTTCATTGTCTATGCTTTGTAATAGATTGCAATTTGTTAATTCATTACACTCGCGCAGACAGATGTTTTTAGATTTTTTTAAAACGCAACAGCTGTAGCTTTGTAATAGTTTTCAAAATGGATTTTTCTTTTACCTTTCAGACACCAAGTCAGACGTGTTTTCTTTAAATAAAATGTGTTTCCATGTGAAACACAATATTCTTTATTTCCCCTTCAATTTCATGTCATACTTTATTTCCGCTTTAATTTCATTTCATATACGGTTGTTTGCCACAAAGTTTCTTCTGTATCTTACTATATATGACATAAACGATCAAAATTGATACAATGTAAAAATTTAGCGGGAGTTTGTTGTATTATCCTAATTATAAGTTCTGTGTACTTTAGCGGATAGTTACCGCATTCTGATTAGATAACGTTCTATAAATTTGAGAATTTATAGCCAAGATGAAAACATGTTCATTACCAACCATTAGCTGGCATGAAGAAATTAAAAATCTGTGGTGTCACGGTATAACTCTTCAGACGAAAAGGAGGCTACGCCCTATTAATGAATGCTTGGTCTGTTTTATACAAGACAAGACAAGACAATATTTTATTTGAGTTTCACCTTCTATAAAACATTTACATAATTTTACAACTTCACATATACAGCTGTACAGTTAGCTGTTTATCCCCGTATTATCTCTCTCTCTCTCTCTCTCTCTCTCTCTCTCTCTCTCTCTCTCTCTCTCTCTCTGTTTATCCCCGTATTCTCTCTCTCTCTCTCTCTCTCTCTCTCTCTCTCTCTCTCTCTCTCTCTCTCTCTCTCTCTCTCTGTTTATCCCCGTATTATCTCTCTCTCTTTCTCTCTCTCTCTCTCTCTCTCTCTCTCTCTCTCTCTCTCTCTCTCTCTCTCTCTCTCTCTCTCTCTCTCCATTTCTCTCTCTCTCTCTGTGTATCCCCGTATTCTCTCTCACTCTCTCTCTCTCTCTCTCTCTCTCTCTCTCTCTCTCTCTCTCTCTCTCTCTCTCTCTCTCTCTCTCTCTCTCTCTCTCTCTCTCTCTCTCTCTCTCTCTCTGTTACTTTCATGTTTTGTTTGACATCCGATTCCCCATTGTTCGCAGATAACTTTTGTTACATTTTTAATTTGTTAAGTAGGTTACCGATCGTTTTATCTAATACTGAATATATCTTTACTAGGGCTATCATATATACATCATTGAAATATATTAACTCCCAGAACTTATATATTTTCGTAAATATACATTTGCCAATACCCTTCGTCTTTAAAACACATATTTATGTACAGGTGAAATTCTGATCTATCACAATAAAAATAGATAGAATAAGTTTTACGTCAAAAACCACACGCAAATGAGAAATTTTCCGTTATAATTTTCTGTTTTATTGTTGGGATTTTTATTGGGATCTGTTTAGAATGAAATTAATTGGTTGCTTGCTAGGATATCCGAAGATTGATGCGACAAACAATGGTTTCATTCTTGATTTGTTTTGTCGGTATGCCGGAAGGTACATTCCTTTATTTATTTTGATTCATTGTCAAGGTTACCTCGGAAACAAATTTAGATTTTGTATTGGATTATTTTCTGTCTGTGTATGTGCGCGAAGATACAATGAAATTCTAACAGAGAGAAAATCTATTGAAACGAATATTCATTTGGGTTTTTTTTACAAAATTTACTTTACTTTCAAAAATCTCATTAAAAAAAATAATACAAATACTTTATTTTATTATTAATTTGATAATTTATTTTCCATAGATTGTTGAAGTTCTTCTTGATAGATCAAGTGGGCACCATATATATGAAGCCGTCTTGCAGGCTATTAGCGCCGGACATATACAGATTGCTGAAACCATCTTGAAGCATCGTCGGTATTTAGAAATGTGGAAAGAACGTAAAAAACTTGGCGACGACGATTATTTCTTTAACAAATCAATGTTTGAAGAATCTCAATTTTCTCCTGATATAACACCTCTGATTTTAGCAGCTCATAAAAACCAGTATGAAGTTGTTCAATTATTGATGCTTCGAGGAGAAATTATAAACAAACCACATAAATTTCAATGTGCTTGTCAAGAATGTACCAACAAAATGAAATTTGACAAGTTACGATCAGCAAAATATCGTTTGAATGCATACAGAGGCTTAGCCAGCGAAGCTTATATTTCCCTATCAAGTAAAGATCCCATTTTAACAGCTTTTGAATTGGGCGCCGAAGTCAAGCATCTTTCAAGAGTGGAAAAATATTTCAAGGTACTTTAGAGTTTCAATTATTGAAAATTATATACTTGTAATCGGCTCCTCACACATATAACTGCCCATTGTCATGAAACAGTCAGTATTTTTAATTTGAATTCATACAACAGATGAATCAACATAAAAGTACTGTAAAAATGATAATTGTACTGTAAGAAAATTACAAGTACGTCAAAGCTTTAGTGATGAAAGGAATAAAAACAATATAACACGGTTTACAGTACAGAGTGAGACAGGTGCATCAACAACATAAAAAAAATAGCAAAACTCATTAGGCACGACAACGCTTTGAATCAGTGACTGCAAAACACGATTTTCTTAAATATCAACACAATCTTTATCAAAAATAAAGTTCAATGTACAAAAAGCAACATTAGTTATTATTTATTGTGTAAAACAAGTTACTATTCATAACTATTCAGAAGAGTATCAATGTTGAAGGTCGTAATTTGACCTTTAATGGTTAACTTTTACAAATTGCAACCTATAAAAATCAATGAAAAAAGACCAAAACTCATCAGATGAATACTAATAGAAAAACATCTACCAAAAACACAGATTAGACGTGGATAGGTATTTAAGATATATCTAAAGAACAAAACGACACGAATACAACTCTGAGTTCTACTTTAAAGCCAAATAAAACATCATTCATCTGAAATATCAATCGGTACACATTCACCATCCAATGGATTTAGTATAGAGACGTCATATACAAACAGACAAAAAAAACATATTCTTAAGTGAAACCTTCATTGTCTATGGCACATCCATGTACTGTATGATTGTAAATAAGACAATTCTTCAAAGGAAACCAAATGACATAGAAATTAACTACTATAGACCACGAAAAGCTTTCAACAATAAGAAAACCCAATACTGCATAGTCAAATATGAGAAGCTCCTAATGAATAAACGGCCATGATTTAAGTAAGAATTAATACCTATTTGAATCAGGAAGTTGTTAACTAGTAATGCACGTTAGTTATACATGTAAGTATCATACTACTTTTCTGAGTGAAGCACACCGGATATAGTTCTTGTGGTCAAGTACATCAATATTGTCCTTATCCTTAAACTGTAAACCGACATCTTTTACAAATTGGTATGATATTATCGACTACCATCTTTCTTATGATATCACGTTTTTTCTTTGTTTATGTCATACAATTATTTACAGGTTCTATTACATAGCAGAATAACTGTTTGTATTCTACATGAAAAAATAAAATTAGAAATCTTACGAAAAATTAAATGGCTGTGGTGTTGCAATACGAGAGGGTCTACATGGGGTTCTTCTCTCTGTATTAATTTTTTTTTTCTTTCATTTCACTTTTTTTTTAAAATATTGTTGTCAATTATTATATTTAAGGACCACAGTATTCAGTTATTTTTTTAATATAAGCCCTTTTTCGGTGTTTTTTTCTACGGTAATTTCTTATTAATTTCCATTCTGTAAACTCCATCCAGATCCTTATTTGAATGAGTTAACAGCCATAAAAGCATTCTTATATCTCTAATTTTTAAATTAAAATTTTGTATTTTTATTTATCATTTCTCTAGTTTTTAACTTAAAATTATGTATTTTTATGTATCATTTCTCTAAATTTTAATTTGAAATGTTGTCTTTTAATTGATCATTTCTCTAGTTTTTAACTTAAAAAAAAAAAAAAATATTTATCTTTTTTTAAATACAGTGATTTTGTTTATTATAGAGAGAGTATAAAGACTTAGCCGAAGGTTTAAGCGAATATGTTGTTCGTTTACTTAGCAGAGTCCGAACGCAAGAAGAATTGGAAATTGTTCTAAATAAAGCTGGAAATCCCAGGGACAACAAATACGAGAGTTTGGCGAGGTTTAAATTAGCCATTCGTTACAACGAAAAGAAGGTTAGCATTTTTTTTTTATATCTCTGTATATTGATCTTGGCAGTTTACCATTCCGTCCTAATAGTTTACTTTTTATGCATGATTGTTGATGGCGTTTCCGGATTTTCGTTTTTTTTTTATATACAGATAAGACCGTTGAATTTCCTACATGTTAAAAAGTATATTTTTCTTACATTGTCTGTATGCTCTTCTGGACATTACATAATATTGTGTTTTCTTTAGCTAGATGCACATCAATAGCTACTCGAGTGTAGATCGGTATTATTATATATCAGTAGGTTGAGAACTATGAGCCTGCTTTTTCAGTATCTACGAGTAATCTTTGATTCGGTATTGTTGAGTATTGTGTGTTTCGTATTGTAGAAATTACTGTTTCCTTTACTGATATGATGCTATGTTCTTTATACACTGGTCGAGAATAAAGATGGTAGAAATAAGATTTACAAAAACTAGTGTAAACCCTTCATCATGCTAAATAGCATTAATTTTTATTCACGAAAATAAATATAGCACCGTTTTTCAATTTGATGACTCCAAAGTACTAACTTGGATTGACTATACGCAAGAGACTTGAAGTTTAAATATGAAAGCCAAAATGTTTTGAAGTACTTATATGCATGCGTAAAAAAATATTTGACAAAAAAAAGACTGACTTAAAAAAAAAATTCAAAACATTACATTAAACAATTGAATGCTTCGTTTCTAAATAGTTGCAAACTTTTTTTAACAAAAAATTAAAAAAGTCATGTTTATATATCATGTCAGAACAAAAGCATTCGCAACTGAACTGTTGATACCATTGAGGATTAGCAATCCACTAGCAGCAACATCGATACTGTGCTTAGAATTGAAATACCACTTTAATATGTCCGAATCGCTTTTCTGGATTTACTTTCACAAAGAAGGCTCATACCCAAAACTTGAAACTTGAAATTGTTTAAGTAAATGAATACATGAGTATCGGTATTTATAATATTAAAACGTTCTTAAACAGAATAGCAAAATTCCTTAAAATCTTTACCTGTGGGAGCAGGAGCCGTAGCTTTGTAATAATTTAAAACTTTATCAACGGAGAGTTTCAAAGGTATGTTATAAATTCTGCCAGGACCGAATCACTCACTACTGAACCGGTTATACCATCGTAGACTAGCAGTAGCTTCGACTCAGTGCTAGTAAATGAAAGTAACACTTTAAAAATTTGGTGTGCCCGATGCATTTTTCAAGAGTAACCTTCCTCGAAAATGGCCAATGCAAAACATTTAGAGAATGCACATTACGTAATAAGTTATAAGTATGTAGAAAGCTGACAAATATCGATGAATGGTATCCTAACTGAAGAATTCAAAAGGTTCATCAAGAACCTTTCACAGTTTACATATATATCATAAACAGCAAACTTATTTCATACAAATATAATTACCATTGTTCATCAGAAGCTGTGCATATGGTGCATTCATACATACCATCAGATCAATATTTCTTATTTAAAAATATATGTTTATTCGAGGGATAGCTACACTATAATCATATCAAATGATGACATACCTCAACATCAGATAGTTAGTACTGCATAAACTTTATGATTCCCAAACATGCTTACAAGTTAAGAAAAAAACCAATTGAAATCTTTAAGACTCAGCACATATATTCTTTTATAGATATTGAAATAAATGTGTAAAGTTATCATATAGGATATCTTAATTACAATTACACTCAGCTTTAAGAAAAAAACCTTTCTTCTCTGTCATTTCGTGTCTGTTAAACAGTTATCGCAACATCAATATTTTATCTGAGCGTCACTTATGTATCTTATGTAGACGAAACGCACGTCTGGCGTATCAAATAATAAGCTGTTGTAACTTTGATACCTATTACCACATCTTCTTATTTTTATACGAAAACATTTGAAATTTTATTTTATTTTAGGTTCAATACTAACCTATGTTTACATTGCAAATTAAAAACGATGTATATCAGACAATCAATACAATTTGATGAAATGGAAATCAATGTAAAATGTCCTTCAGCAAAACAGTGAAATGCAGACACGATATTTATAATCGTTTATTTGTTTGACACATAAAACTATCTACGACATAATATAGGATTGATCCTATAGTTTATGCACTAATTAAACTGAGACTTTGTGCGCCTTTTGGGATTAAATTTCATTACAGTCTCTGCTGATCTCATCGTGTAAACACTGTAAACTGTATGATAGCGCAAGTCATAAAGTTCACTAGAATTAATATTTGAGAATTCGAATTGAAATTAATATAATATAATTGTGGGGAAATTTTTGGTAATACCATTACTGGTGATTATAAGGAGTATAGTTAATACAATGAGCCGGAGAAAAAACATATTTCGAAAGCAAAGACTGGTTAGCATGAATTCAGTTTCTAGTTGTATTTTCAAATGTTTTCTCAACCTTTGTCATTTATAACCATTTTTTTTTAAAGCACTGACGATTGAGCTAATAATTAATAAAGCAATTAGTTGACTGTATCAAACCGAATGCAGAAGTAACAGAAATACACAATTACATTAAAAGAATTCTAAAATTTAAATACGGGACAAGTGCGAATGTACAAACAAATGAATGAATAACTACAAATGGCTAACAGTTAAAAGTGACTCTGTACAACCCAAATCCCAATCAACCTTTCACAGAGTAATGAAATAAAGTATATCGGTACTATTATTCTGATTGGCACTTTCAATGACCCTCTAATATATAATTTTGTATTTAACTATTATTGAGATTTTTCGAGCCATCAAAAAGACCTATCAACATGCCAGTTAAAGGGAAAAAGTTCAGGTTTAGAAAGGCATAAAACAAAACACGTTCACACACTTGAATAACCCAAAAGCAAGGGAATATTGATTTTAATTATGTGCTTCTATTCAATATGTGGGGTTATAGCTTACATTTTATTCATTTGAAGTTGATATTGACCACTATAGGTATTAAACAGATTGTGTTTCCACATCGTTAATAATGTCACATATGTTCATTGAGGAACACGTCATAGATAGATATATCACATGAATAAAGGCAACAGTGGTATACTGCTATTCAATAGTCACAAATCAATAAAGTGAAAACAAATCCTAGTTACAAACTAAAATCGAGGAAAACACACCACTTATAACAGGATAACAACAGAACAACAAAAAAAATAAACTGTAACAAAAACAAGGGCCAAGCTTTTGTGGCAATGATTAAAATACCGTTGATAATACAACTTTACGTGACAAGAAAACAGTACAAATAAACGCAAGAACACTCAGGACATAAAAACATGACTACAGATCTGTAACAAAGGCTGTTTTGCTCTGTGGTGGCTGGCTATATTTCTCGTTGTAGTGTTCTCGGCAATTGATGAAAAATTAGGGGAAACAGTAGTTTATAAATGTTCAAATCTTAGAAATAAATTTAGATTATCAATTCAAGATTTTAAAAAACCCAAATGAAATAGCATGATGTTCAAAATGAGAGACTAGCCTCGATGTAGTATGTGTATGCAAGCATCATCAGGAATTCGGATTAACACGCAGTCAAAATGTAATAATGGGGAAAAGGAAAACATCGCTAACACGATTCTTTATTATTCGTCGATGTCTTTATATATATAAACATTTAGTGTAATCAAACACATATTTGATTTACACTAGTAAGGTATTAAAGCTCTATTATTATTTATTTAAAAAAGGGATTTTTTTTTATAATGTTGAAAAAATAGCTCATAAAAACCTGTGTTCACAGTTATTGTTCTTTTCATTTCGTTGTCAACCAAATTACCTAGTGCGGACAGTGTAGACTTGGATTTTTCTTATATCTTATTCACCTTCCCAATGTGTTTACTCATGTTTTATGTCTCAAATATCAAGTAGCAGGAAGAAATTACAATGTTAGATAATTGTGGTCCTGTGACTTTTGTGATTTGGTCACGTGGAAAAGGGGGGGAAATAGTATATCTGAAGCTGTCACACTAAATTCATTACGTAAAATTGTCCTTATAGAGTTGATAGTGTCATTTGCTCTACAATATTGATATATTTTTTTCTAAAAATATCATCGCAAAAGCGCAGCTTCAATTATTCTAGTTTTCATATATATCTAAAAGAAATGCACTACGAAGTATGTGTGTATTCGGGCCATAAACTAAGAATGAAGTTTAATGAAAGGTATAACCAATTTTATCCAATAATCAAATACTACAGAAATACAAGATTCAAACTGATGACAGCTGTGATAGATTTGTTGTAAGGTAAATGCCGGAGATTCAAATTTCAATTTCACATGCATAAATTCTTGTTTTTGTCGTTATCTTCTTCGATAAAACTTTTTGTAACGTAATGAACATTTGTCTTATCTAAGAATCAGTAAGAAACGTGCAAATTCTGTAGATTTATCTATTTTGAAATGATAATATTGATAGCATTTTTTTTCCCGGAAATTTAGTGAAAGCAGTGCAATGATAGATTGTTATTACTTTCTACCTACGTTCAAAATTTTAAATGAATAGAGATCAACAAAAATCCAAGATCCCACAGTCACGATTGGAACCCGCACTACTTCCTTTACTGATTTGTTAAATTGGAGTAACGTCTGACGAACAAGTACAAAATCAGATATAATCCAGCATTTTAAGGTCGATAATCTAAACATACTAATATTTACGATACTTCAGCCCGTGAACATTAATTCATCTGCATAAATATAATTACATGATTTCTGAACAAAAGAATAAAAAATATATCAATTTCTGTAAAAGAGGGACGAAAAATACCAAAGGGACTGTCCAACTCATAAATCGAAAACAAACCTTAACGCCATGGCTAAAAATGAAAAAGACAAACAGACAAACAATAGTACACATGACACAACATAGAAAACTAAAGAATAAACAACACAGTAAATTGCATGTAATGAAAGTTGTAGTTCATTTTTTTTAGAATCTATTATACAGGCGTCACACATTGGCATATACACCAGCGTGGATCTAACGTACAGAAAAAATTGACAAAGTCGGTATACGTTAGTTGCACGCCAAAGGAACGCTAAGCAATCGTTAAAAGTTTCAAGTACGTCTAAATACAAAGGTATACGATTGGTGAACGCGACACCTCGAGAAAATTTTATGTAGCTTATTTTTTTTCTTCCAGCTCAAGCGTGTATCTAACGTAAACCAGCACGTTATGTATACGCTACGAGCGCGTTTAACGCGCTACAGATAAGTTTGAGACACGTTTAGGGCACGTTGTATACGCTTCGCGATCGTTCGACTTTAACTAAAACGTAAGCGGGTGTGTTTGTAACTAACATCCATTATAAAAACGTCCAAGATACGACTGGGACGCGTCGCAAATACGTTCAAGTTTTTTTTCCTTCGTAGCGTGCATTCAAACTACGTTAGACAAACGCCAGGCTTACGCAACCATTCGTTTATTGAACGCCCGATAAACGCTTAGGTACGCTTCTCGTACGCCCAACACACACGTTGTGCACACGTTAAAGACATTATTGACAGGTTGAATGCATCCAAAATTACTAGCGTATTGGTAGCGTACATGATTTTTTAACAGGCCTGGCGTAAGTCGGAGTTATACCTTGATGTGTGACGCCGGTATAATATTTCGACAGAGTAAGTAAGCGTTTAATTTGAAAAAGTAAACGCCATGGCTGCATATGTTGTCGAGAAATATCTAGCTTAGAGCTACAGTTAAGAATACGAGAAGCAAACAAGCCTTCATTAAAAAAGTAAAATCACAAAAATACTCGAGGAAAATGCAAAACGAAAAGTCACTAAGCAAGCTCAAAAGGTATACAACACTGCTAATTCAAGCCTTATGTAATTCGAATAACGGGGGTGTATGTTTATCAGTAGAAGCTTCCCTGTAGACGCACTCTGTCTCTCTACGTATTGAGCTTATGCGGTTCCCTCTTGTTTTTGTTTATTTGAAAAGTTATGTATCTATTTTGTATTTATTAATTATTTTCTTTTTACTTCTGTTTTAAGGATAACCTTATTATGCGTATATTTATTTTGTGAACTCAGAAATTATTGCGTGCATTTTTTATTGCGATTTCGTCATTTTGGGTTTAAAGTTTTACGGTTTTGAGACAATCTTGTTTAGTTCATATAGAATACTTCAAAATGCGAGTTTTAATTATTGCGTTTACACAACTCCGTCGCATTTTTTGCGAAATAATAAAAAACTCGCAATAATTTCTGAATTAACAGTCTATATTTCTAAAACGACCCAATGCCTCGTATGGATAATCTTTAAATTGTCACTTCATTTAAACTGCAGACAAAATATTAATGCTTGAAATTGCAGATTTTATCGTGAAAGCAATACGGCTACAAGTAGTGGTTGCATTCCTTTTATGTAATCTTGATTGATAGGTGATATGTGTGTATATCTTTTTAATAGGACACGATAGTACTTTCAATTTCGCTGCATAAAAGATTACGTTGTGTTGATGAGAAATCCATGTTTTTTTAACAGTGTCCTAAATACATAAATAAAAACAAATAATATAAAAATCTGGAAAAGAATATCATCATACATTTATACTTTGTTCTTCATGTCGATAATATGCTTTTCTTGTCTATTTCAGTTTGTTGCTCATTCTAGTTGTCAGCAGAGAATGGTCAGTACATGGTATGAGGGCATTGGAGTGTTGGAACGTGCAAGTTGGCCGAAGCGCGTTTTGTTGTTTATGTTGTTTTTCATCTCATATCCGTTCCTAGTGCTTATTTATCTATTTGCACCACGTGCAAAGGTAAGAGTATTTTAAAATATTTTTATTATCATTTCCGCAATGTATTAGGCAAGATCCTTTGGGAATATGTAGGTTTTTCACAGATCATATCGCTTAATCACATATTGCCGATGATGGTCTTCCAAACTATTATTCTTTAAAAGCACCATAACTTTAAAGATCTGAATTTTTGCTACAAATTTAAAAAAAACATTGATGTAGCTGGCCGGTGTAGAAGTTAAATAAAGGCAACAGTAGTATACTGATGTTCAAAACTTATGAATCGATAGACAAAAACTAATCCGGGTCATAAACCATAACCGAGGGAAATTGTTTACTCACCAGACGCGCGTTTCGTTTACATAAGACTCATCAGTGATGCTCATATCAAAACAGTCAAAAAGCCAAACAAGTACAAATTTTAAGAGCATTTAGGACCCATAAAATCACATCAATACTGAAATCAGAGGAATATTCTAAACGGAAAGTCCTTTATCAAATGGCAAATCAAAAGCTTACACACATCAAACGAATGAATAACAACTGTCATATTCCTGATTTGGTACGGTCAACTTTAATCAAATAGGACATTTTACTGAAAATGTCTTTGATTTCGAGTTACAATGAACTGGTAAAAGACATCAAGAGAACAAACTCGTCAAAAGAAAAAAAACTTAAATCGAGAAATACAAACGGCACTTGAAACTAGGGGTAAACTTGCATGTTAGTTTAAACATATTTATTTGTAGAGGATTTGGAAACAAGTTTTTTAACTTATATTAGTCCCTCTCCACTTTACGGGTGCGAGTGCTGCCTTGTAGTGGGATTAGCATACTCTTTTTGAAATCTACAAGGGTGTCTTTTGCGTGCAAGAGATATGGCTCTCTCTTAACACGGGTCAGCCATTTATCGCCCCCTTCCAACAGACTACCATCGTTTCCCCGAGACCATACTCGCAAATGGTGTCAAGGGAGAGCGTGTTACGGGAGGATAAGAAATTCCTGCTTCACATGCAACACTTTATAAATGCCTTTTTTATAAATGTGTCGGTGTTGACATGAATATCAATCATGTGGTCATTTTTATAAATTTCCTGTTTACAAAACTTTTTCGAAAAACTAAGGATTTTCTTATTCCAGGCATAGATTACCTTAGCTGCATTTGGCACAACTTTTTGGAATTTTAGATCCTCAATGCCCTTCAACTTTGTACTTGTTTGGCTTTATAAATATTTCGATTTGAGATTCATTGGTAAGTCTTATGTAGACGAAACGTGCGTCTGGCGTACTAAATTATAATCCTGGTACTTTTGATAACTAATCATACAAACATATTATCCTTTATATCTTTTTTGGATTCGAGCGTCACTGATGAGATTTTTTTTAAACGCGCGTCTGGCTTTAATACAAGTTTTAATCCTGTTATCTGTGATGAGTTTATCCATTGTCCAGTAATACCCTGTTAAACGGTACTATGTTGTATCTGTAAAAGACATGCAAAACATAACGGGAAAATACAGACAACAGTAGAAAACCGCTGTTCATAGGTCAAAAAATCCGGGTTACACACTGAAACCGAGGAAAAACAGCGTATATACAAACAAAAAGACATATTTTATGACTAGATTACTAGTTTGATATTCTTTTAGCAAACCAACACCGTAATAACCAAACAATGTCAATTTTTCTGATTTTTATGTAAATGTTGTACAAAATTGCAACACATTTATTTATAAGTATATTAATAGATATTGATAGATTAGTATATAAAGAACTTCTTATTATACTTTCAGTGTATACGTATTTTGAGATACCCATGTGTAAAGTTTATTTGCCATATGATGTCATTTTTGTCTTTCCTTGTACTCATTATTGTGTCAACAGCTGAAACATCAAAGACGGTTTCTAAACACACAACACTTAATTCTAAGTATCCGGACATTTATGCCAAGTACGTTCAGATATTTGGTTTAACTAACCAAACACTATATGGAATTGATTTTCCTATGCGACCACTCATTCCGACTATTACACAGCTTATGCTTTCAACATGGGTTTTAGGCAAGTATTAAATAAAATAAGATATTCAAAATAGAGTGAACATATAGGAAAGGCTCTCTCCCAAGAATAATACTGCCTTCCTGATATACTTTGTCCAGTGCACTGATAAGCGCTTAAACAAACATCATTTTGTTTAACATCACAAAGTTTTGCTTCATGGTATAAACATTACTGTATGAAAAATTCAAAAATCAATATAAGTCAAATTTGTATTGCTATGTTAACTTTAAACATTTAGTTTGTGGCAGAACTATCAGGCTGGGTTTTTTTTCTACTTTAACTTTTGCAAAAACTACAATGCCGGTATCCAGTGTTCAGCTCGTTTTCTTGTTTTTGTGAAACTTCATATCAATGAAATGCTATTCTTTATACCTCTATTAATCAACACGATCGCTGTAAAGAAGTGCATTGCTTCATCATCATCAGATGAAAATGTATATCTATATATTTTTCTTTCATACAAGGTATGGCATGCCAGGAATGTAGCCAGTTATTTACAGAAGGACTACGCCGTTACGCAAAGTCTTGGTACAACTTAATGGATGTATCATTATTGACACTGTATTGCTCATCTTTCACACTGCGGTATTTTTGCATGATCAAGGTTTGTTGATTGAGTAACTCGTGTTCATTGGCAAAGCACTGACCGTTTAATGTCAGATAAGCAGCCATATCTGACAGTGTTTCTTTTTCAAATTGCGGCTTTGAAAGAGAGTTGTCTCATTGGCACTCATATCACATCTTCCTAATATCTATATACAAACAAGAAAAAGGCTTACAAAATATATCCTGCAGATAAGTTATTTAGTCAGTTTACCTTAATTGATTAAAGGTAGAGAAAAGTTGACACTGTTTAACAAACATGAAATGTCTTATAAACACTATAATGAGCTTAAGAGCTTGTTTTGCGTGGGATCTTACTGTATGACTGAAATAACATCTTTATTAGATACAGAGTTATACCGGTTTTAGAGTACATTAAATGGAGAAGGCAATGCTTTCTTTCCTTTTACTGATGGTATTAAATTTTACTGTAAGCTTAAGTATGTGGTACGAAAGAAATAAAGTTAATTTATTATATAAGTCTCGCAAATTTTAATCATTCTTCTCCAAAAGAACTATTAGTTAAACAAATTTAATAATCGTAAGGTGTAAAAAATGAAGCCAGCGTTTCAGAAGCAAGAGCATATTGGATAATATAGATTGTTCCCTCCCCTTTCTTCCCAATCTCGCACCTTTTGGAGTTCATGCAATTCCATCAGTTTCTTTTTTTTTCGTCTTTTTATTTGTTTTTTATTATCGATTTAAGAGGTTTGGATTTCAGTAAACTTCTGTCGCCTTTATTCACAAGTGAATTTTTAATCATTTATTTGCTAAAAGCGTAACAATATGTCATTCATTTTTTTATTCGAATGGTATAAAGGTATGAATATTCTTAATCGTCAATTTAAACAAAAGTGAGATTTTTCTTTTATCTAAGATAAGTTTTAAAAAGGAAGGAATTATTTAAAGGTGATATACAAATTTATTTGAAAGTTTGAAAAAAACATATAGTTATAAGTGTTTAGAACTGTATTTTCTTTTCTTTTCAGGCCTTTTTATCTGTTCAATCTATTCGTGGAGAATCAGTAGACGATCTTTCAAATGACTTGCTCTATAACGAAAAGTGGCCTTTTTACTGGCTAAATGCAGGTACAGTAGATTCATATTGGGCTGTCATTTAATAAAAGAGGGGGAAAAGATACCAGAGGTACATTCAAACTCACAAATCGGAAAGAATCTTTTAATACGCATTTGAATAAAAGACAAACAGACAAATAAAAGTACACAAAACACGCCATGGAAAACTAAAAGCTAAGCAACACGAACCCTACCAACAATTGGTGGTTATCTCATGTGCTCCGAAAGGATAAGTTAATCCTGCTCCAGATGTGGCAACCGAATGTATTAATCTTTCATGCAAGTGATAAATAATATAAATTTTATTGTTTTGGCCACATATCAACTGTTTTGGCCTGTTTTCTCTTCAACATGTTTAATTATGCCCCACCTACGATAGAAGAGGGCAGTATGTTTCTGGTCTGTGCGTCAGTTCGTCCGTCCGTCAGTTCGTCGTACCGTTCGTTCGTCCGTTCATCCGTTCGTCCGACCAACTTCAGGTTAAAGTTTTTAGTCGAGTTAGTTTTTGATGAAGTTGAAATCCAATCAACCTGAATCTTAGTATATATATTCCTTATGCAATGATCTTTCTTATTGTAATGCCAAATTAGAGTTCACGGTCCACTGAACATAGAAAATGATAGTGGAAGTGGGGCATCTGTGTACTAGGGACACATTCTTGTTTTTGTTTTATTCTAATTTTGGCCCGACAGTTCCTGATCAAAGTTATTTCAATCAATCGAATGGGGCCGCAAACATCATAAACTCTTTAGATGGTTTAAAACAAAACGATTCTTATCAATTTGATTGTATAGTTGGTTAGATTAGAGAAGTCATGAATTTGTTACATACAGGTTTATCACATTCAGAAGGTAAATTCATATTTGTGAAGAAAAGATGCATATGGTGTTTTTTTAAACGCCTGCATTTACATAACACCCATAAAAACATACCGTTTTCTCCATTCGTTTGATGTGTTTTGATCTTTTATTTTGCCATTTAGTAAGGGACTTTCAGTTTTGAATTTTCCTTGGATTTCAATATTTTTGTGATTTTACTTTTTACAGAACATAAGACCTGATGTTCACATTTTTTCAGTTGCCCATAATATGACCCTGAAATGTCCTTTATTCCTGTATCAATTGACATCAAAGACGGAAGCTGATTTGAGTCGTCAGTTCTAATTAGCACTTACAAAATAATCACGATAGCATGATATAAATGATCAATGAAACGGGAAATTTAAGAATTTAGTCAATAAAGCAAGCTTTCAGGGAGATATAAACCGCAATGTTATGTT
Source organism: Mytilus trossulus (assembly GCF_036588685.1). Lineage (NCBI taxonomy): Eukaryota > Metazoa > Mollusca > Bivalvia > Mytilida > Mytilidae > Mytilus > Mytilus trossulus. Next base: position 11,539,732 of record NC_086378.1, read on the forward strand.
ATAATGAAGATACCCAGTTAATTACCCGTATATAGTTTAAAGTTAAAAGGTTCGACAACTGATAACATAATTTTGTGTTTTAGACTATGAATGTGCATCAGAAGATGCAATTCGCCAAATAGCGATGATAATTACCTCATCCAAGCAACAATCTAATATGAGCCAAATACCGATTATAATTACCACATCCAAGCAACAATCTGATATGATCCAAGAGAAAAATGAAGATTACATTACTACCCCCAACCATATGAAGAATAAACTCGGAAATGCCACACCTCACCTTTTAAATAGATATAGGAATGTCGCAGTTCGTTTGATGTGTTTGAGCTTTAGTTTTAACATTTGATAAGGCACTTTCTGTTTTAACATTTGATAAGGGACTTTCTGTTTTAATATTTTATAAAGGACTTTCTGTTTTAACATTTGATAAGGGACTTTCTCTTTTAACATTTGATAAGGCACTTTCTGTTTTAACATTTGATAAGGCACTTTCTGTTTTAACATTTGATAAGGCACTTTCTGTTTTAACATTTAATAAGGCACTTTCTGTTTTAACATTTGATAAGGCACTTTCTGATTTAACGTTTGATAAGGCACTTTCTGTTTTAACATTTGATAAGGGACTTTCTGTTTTAACATTTGATAAGGGACTTTCTGTTTTAACATTTGATAAGGCACTTTCTGTTTTAACATTTGATAAGGGACTTTCTGTTTTAACATTTGATAAGGGACTTTCTGTTTTAACATTTGATAAGGCACTTTCTGTTTTAACATTTGATAAGGCACTTTCTGTTTTAACATTTGATAAGGGACTTCCTGTTTTAACATTTGATAAGGCACTTTCTGTTTTCACATTTGATAAGGCACTTTCTGTTTTTACATTATATAAGGGACTTTCTGTTTTAACATTTGATAAGGGACTTTCTGTTTTAACATTTGATAAGGGACTTTCTGTTTTAACATTTGATAAGGGACTTTCTGTTTTAACATTTGATAAGGGACTTTCTGTTTTAACATTTGATAAGGGACTTTCTGTTTTAACATTTGATAACATTTGATAAGGCACTTTCTGTTTAAACATTTGATAAGGGACATTCTGTTTTAACATTTGATAAGGCACTTTCTGATTTAACGTTTGATAAGGCACTTTCTGTTTTAACATTTGATAAGGCACTTTCTGTTTTAACATTTGATAAGGCACTTTCTGTTTTAACATTTGATAAGGGACTTTCTGTTTTAACATTTGATAAGGGACTTTCTGTTTTAACATTTGATAAGGCACTTTCTGTTTTAACATTTGATAAGGCACTTTCTGTTTTAACATTTGATAAGGCACTTTCTGTTTAAACATTTGATAAGGGACTTTCTGTTTTAACATTTGATAAGGCACTTTCTGATTTAACGTTTGATAAGGCACTTTCTGTTTTAACATTTGATAAGGGACTTTCTGTTTTAACATTTGATAAGGCACTTTCTGTTTTAACATTTGATAAGGCACTTTCTGTTTTAACATTTGATAAGGCACTTTCTGTTTTAACATTTGATAAGGGACTTTCTGTTTTAACATTTGATTAGGCACTTTCTGTTTTAACATTTGATAAGGCACTTTCCGATTTGAATTTTCCTTGGAGTTTGATATTTTTGTTATTTTACTTATTTTTGTTAATATGTTTAAATGATTATATGAACATAAATTAATACTGAAGATATTTTGTTACAGACCGATTTTACTGGGATTCTTGGGATCCTATAAATATGTCAGAAGGTCTGTTTGCTGTTGCGAACATTCTGAGCTTTTCTCGCATATCATACCTCCTTCCAGCCAATGAGGCGTTGGGACCACTGCAGATCTCACTTGGAAGAATGATCAAGGTAAACATGTTTATCAAGTTAATTATATAGTTAAACTACGATATTTGTACATCATAGTTTTACAGTATGATGCTGACCTAACATGTGTGTACTGTAAAACTGATAAGTGACAAATAGAGCACATAGAAAATAAGATTGTTAATTTGATAAAAAATTTGAAAATGTGATGAAGTCAAAAAACTTTTAATGGATTTACTTTAATCAAGAACACACAAACCAAAAATTGTGAATATCAAGGCTGTATGTATACTGCAGGAGCTACAAAACCAGTATAGGCCTAAAAAGTATAGCCAATCTTCTAAATTTCAACTTTGCTAAAGGAGTTTGGTTTCTTAGTTTCTTAATAATTTCTAAATCTATCAACAGAGAATCAAAGAAAGATCCCATATAAATCATGTCAGTTTAAAAAGAGGTTACCTAGGGGATAAAAATGAATCATTAGTTTGTGAAATACAGATAATTATATGACCTAAAAGAAACATAAGACGACCAAATAATAGTATACATTACAAAGAAAACTAATGATTACGCAACGAAAGTAACTTCAAGAATACAGGTGCCCCAGAAAGATAAGCAGTTCCGTCATAACTAGTGGCACCAGCTGTTATGCCAAAGGGAAGACAATTGGTGAAAAAAATCAATTTTTAATATACTGACGAGAGAAGGTAAACAACAAAGCGGCTACGACAAGTGGAACTTATACGTGGTCATTTGTTAAACAGAATGTACCTGAAGATCAAACGAAATAATGATGCCGTTTGTGAATTTTAACAGAGATGAAATTTGACAATTTGAAAATAATTTTTCTCATTCATCGCTCAATATGATATATGGGTAACCATTTTTTTGTTATCTGTTTAACGTTCTTTTGCAGTAATTGATAGTGGATGTCTTGAATTCTAATTGTCTTTTTCATAGACAATTTTCCTATATTTTCACAAAGTGTTGCCACATTTTGTTTAAATCTTAAAATGTTTTAAAACATATTTCTCGAATGAAAAAATATAACTGTAAATATATTGATCAGAGGTTAAAACTTTCTTATTACGTTTTTAGATTGGGGTAATTTTTTAATTTGAGAAAAATATTTATCTTTATCTTCCTTTCTTCTTTTCTCATCGATGATGAACAGAAGGTAAATGTGTTTGTCTATTTTCTTGTTCTGAGTTGAATTCCATTAATTTTGCATTATTTTGTTCCAACAAAACTACGTTAGAATTGATATTGATGTTGTAATTTATGGTAGTTATACAACCTATCTATTTTCTGACATAGTATAAAAATGGATATGTGGTCTTGTTTAAAAAGATAATCTATTTAGACTCTTTTAAACATTCAAAAAGAATAAAGTCTAATTTTATTTGACCATCCGCTTTATACTTGCGTTAAGCTATATGGGTTGTCTAAAAACGTTTCTGTTTTATTCCTTTTCTTTTTTCCTTAGCTTAGTTTAGTTTAGACCTGTTCCACTTGTCGTAGTTTCAAACCGAATGTCTTTCCAGTTAACTAATTACCCTTTACGCGTAGAGACGGAGCATCCTTGTACCTAATCCATAGTTTGTAGAAGATTATTAATTTGCTGATTTACAGATTGTTGTTTATTGATCAAAAGACGAAGGACACATTGAAATTTCGCTATCGTCCGTTGTAAACTTCCTTTTTCTTTAATCTCCTCTGGAATGACTTTATTTATTTTTACTTAATCTTTTCCTATTATCATCATGTTTATGAGTTATAAAACAATATATAGCCAAATTATTGTGATGTTAAGTCTTTACTTAGGCAATAGAATTTCAATAGATAGTCCAAATGAGTTTTATAAATCATGTTTAACTAAGAACGCTCAAAGCGAAATATTAAAAAGCCAAGGATGTATATGAACAAAACGTTTGAAGAGTTGCATGCCCAAAACGTACCAAAACAAAATTCAAATCCATTTAAATAAAATGGGGAATGTGTCAATTAAAGAGACAATAACGCGTTCAAAGAGCAGACAACAGCCGGAGGCCATCAATGGGTCTTTAATGCAGCGAGAAAATCTCACACCTGGAGGTGGTTCTCAGCTGGCCCCTAAATATGCAGACGTCACACTCAAGTCCAAAACATATAAATGAACTTAAAAAAACATACAAGACTAACACAGTCCAGAGGCTTCTGACCTGGGACAGGCGCAAAAATGGTGAGGTTTAAACATGTTTTGTGACATGTCAACCATCAGAAAAACAAAGGCCGTCTTTATCTAAGGCAGTTGAAACCTTAGTTTATTTGTATTTTTAGAATGTATATATTGACAATTTTAGAAAAGGTTTGTTATAGGTCATGTCGATACGGAAGTACTGACTACTGGGCTGATTTAACATAAGGTACATTCTACAGAAGAGGAACGTTTTGTAATCCCGACAACCATGTAATTATCAACTACAATACCATTAAGAGAACACAGATAATACTACATGACCAGGGCACAAACTTCAACTGAGAAACAATAATGTCAGAGTTCCTATACTGTATAGATATGGATAGACACTGCTAACTTAGTTTGTTATTGTTATACAATAAAATCACAATTTTTGCTTCAGATTATGGTCGGTTGTTATAGTATAATTCATTATTGAAATCGAATGATTTATATTCCATATCACAATTCACTTACTTGTCTTTATTCTGTTTTAGGACATCCTGAAGTTTTTAGCCTTTATTGTTTTGGTCTTTTCTGCCTTCATGGTCGGCCTTAACAACCTGTTCTGGTACTACAGCATGAGGGAAAGCATTGAAGTCACCAAACACAATTTTACAACAAGAGCAGAAGTACAATTTGCAGAGTAAGTAATTTTGAACATTGTCTTATTCTGTTTATCTAAAGGTGTTACTCTTACTGATAAAGGGAGCTTTGATCATTAATTAGCAACTCTTAACATTAAACATGGGAGCTTTGATTATCAATGTGCATTTCTTAGCATTGAATATGAGAGCTTTGGTCATAAATGTGTGTTTGATTAGATCTGCATCAATAATGGACTTGGTACCTTATTTTGCTGTAAAAATAATCTACAATTGATTTACATTTCAGTGTTTTAGCCACATTCAGAACAGTATTCTGGTCACTATTTGGTCGCGGAGACACTGATGTTGTCAAGTTGGGAGAATATGAAAATAAATTTACAGAAGACATTGGATACATCATTTACGGTGCATACAACATCGCCATGGTGATAGTGCTATTAAATATGCTAATTGCCATGATGACCAGATCCTATCAAGATATTACTGTGAGTAATGTTTCCTGATATCTGTTGTACTTACATTATAAAGATAAATATTATATTTGGTTTATGCTTGTAAAGCCTCGGTCACACCTTAACGGATAGCTCGAACGGATACCTTACGGATGACGTTTTTGAATTCCGTTCATTTCCGTTAGACGTCCGTTCTTATCTGTTAAACGTCCTTCCATATCCGTTGCATGTCCGTTTAGGGTACGTTTTATCCATCGATGTCCGTCTTGTCCAGTGGAAATTTTCGAGCATGTTCAAAACTTTGAACGGACGTCCAACAGATGAAATGTCCGTTAAACGTCCGGTAAGCGTCCGTTTTGTACGGTACTCGTCCGTTACGTGTCCGTTATACATCCGTTGGAGGTCTGGAAGTTAAATTCACCAACGGACTCCTGCCGGACGTTAAATGACAAGACGGGTGTTGAACGAATGAGAAACGGACTTCTACCGGATGAACAACGAATAAAACGGATGATGAACAGATCTGAAACGGATAAATGCAAATTAAAAATTTCGCGTCAGAAATGCCAATTATTGGTATGTCAGTTTTCTTAAGGTTCATGAATTCTTATGATTCATAATCGGTCTTAGAGTAAGGGCACGTCTTCACAATCAAGCAGCTCTTATTCAGGCCAGACACTGCCCTTTGGCGGCATTTTAAAGAAAAAACCAAAACCAGGTACACAGAAACCTTTGTGAATATTTATGCGATTTACATGTATCATTTTGTCGCCTTTAATTTGTTCGTACATCATGTCATTCGTTTTATCCAGTACGCTTCCGTTAAATGTCCTTTTTATGCGGTACTCGTCCGTTGGATGTACGTTCGACATCCGTTCTGTCCGGTACGTTTCCGTTTCTCGTACCTTGCATATCCGGTGTGTGTCTTATGCATTCGTTAAAAGTCCGTTTTATTCGGTCAGTACATCAACGGACTCCCAACGGATAACAATTTTGTCAACGGACAGCTTCTTTTTTCATCCGTTAGGCGTTTGTGCCTATCCGGTAAGGACCGAGGCTTAAAAACGTCTTGTATTCAAACAGTTTAAACCCCAACTCAATTACAAAATTAGGAAAAGTAAAACACAAACAATTCCTGATATGAATGCTTGGGTGAATAAAGAATTTATTGTTTTTGTAATAAAATCGTTGTATATCTGGGTTTTTTTTTATGAAAACAGTAGATAATAATTTAAATTATATTCAGGTGGACATGTACTTGAACGTGTATGCAAGAATTTTATCAAGCCTTTTTTTTTATTTAAAGTACCTTCATAGTACTTTCACACGTTAAATAAATGCAACAGTAGTATGCCGCTATTCTAAAGTCATGAAGCGATTGAGAGAAAACAAATCCGGGTCACAAACTTTAACCGAGGGGAACACACCAACTATAAGAGGAAAACAACAAAACAGTAGAAACACTGAAGTGCAACACTCGTAGAAACGAACTATTAGATAATAAATGTCAATTTCCTAACTTGGTACAGAACATTTTAAGAACAAAAAGGTGGGTTTAACCTTGTTTTGTGGCTATCTAAACCTCGCGCTTAGCTTATCTTATAATATATGGTTTGTCCGTCGAATTTATCATATTTTTGATTGCTTAAAGATTTATTTCACAAATAGGAAGACGCCGATGTGGAGTGGAAATTCGCAAGAAGTGTTCTTTACATGGACTATATAGGAGAAGGAAGTGTTCTGCCTGTTCCATTGAATATGTTAGGACTTCCGAAAGCTATTGTTCGCAAATTTACTCGATGTTGCTCAAAATGTTGCGAAAGTAATGACAACGAAACACCTGAAGACGGCAATCCAGACGTCGCTCCAGAACCAATGGAAAGGAACGGTCGTCAGAATGGATTGGTATGTAAAGAAAGATAACCTTATTATATGACATTTAATTGACTAAAAAGATATAATTTGATTTTTAACAATGCCTAGATTAAGCCCTTCATTGAAATACGGTTCAGAAATGTTTGATACATGTAAGCTTGTAACATATTCCTCTAATGCCGCGCCAGTTAAAAGAAGAACCATTAAAATGTCAAACTAATATGTTTGATAAGAACACATCATAAAGAAATCCCGAAGTATAACATGTCATCTATGATTATACAGTTATGGTTGTCAAAAACCTCGAAATGAAACTAATGTACAGAACTATCGTTATCTTTTAAAATATTTTTATCTGTTTGAGTCTGTTCAATATGTTAAAATATTGATCGTGTTTATTTTTTAAAACAGAATGGTGCACGTTCACGAGCAAGATCACGTGACAATCTCAATCTTCAACTCAGTGATGGACATCTGAAGCCAGCAGACATTGACCGGAGACGGAGTACAGAGAGTTTACCTTTTGGTAAAAAAAGCTATCACGTACGTTTTGAATCAAATAAAAATTGCCTCACATTGAAATTATTGAGAAATTTAACGTAATTTGTATTTAAATTGTACGTTAAATATCTATTAGCCATGCGCATAATTAAATGTTAAAATCCCTAAACTGTTGTTGTCTCTTGGACATATTCTCAATTCTATCTTTTTGAATTTCAACCAAATATGAAGAACTGAATCGTCCTACACTTTATTTGATACCTAAACTTTATAAGTGTCCATATAATTAACGTAATTTTGCTCAGTCTACCAAGTGTTTTACGACGAAACCCCTCCCTTAATTGTTAATAATGGTGATCAACCAATGACGTACTTCAAAGTTCCTGTCAACAACCTGTTCTAGAAGTGGTGTGAATATTATTTTGATATTGATAACTTTCACAGATCTTTAAGAGTACCTGCAATGAGAGCATTTCCTCAGTCAAAGCTAAAAGACAAATTGAAAGAGTTGATCCTGCTTTAATTCGTAAAATAGAATAACCAACGTAAAACCATGTATCTTTAATAAGGATGGGCTACATTGTACTTGTTAATAAGCACTCTGATTCAAACAAAAAATGATGATTTCACTGACAAAGTCCTGATTACAGGAACTTCTGAACGAAGAAAAGAAATAAGCTTTATTATTTAACTCCCTTTTTTGCTTTATACATATAGATGATGTTCTCTGAATAAATAATTAAAACTTTCATGACCTGATGACGAAAGATATGTTCCCCTTGTGCAATTACAATCCCGTCCATTTCTCCTTGAATGTGACCCTACTTCATGAGACTTCACCGGTTCAAAGCTGATATGAGCAACACGACGTACCACATGTAGTGCAGGATATGCTCACCCTTTCTGAAGCATAACAAATCACTCCCAATATCATTTGGGTTGTTGTAGCTCAGCCTTTGATATGTGAACAGTTTTGTTTGTCTGTTTGTCTGTTGGTCTTTTTCTTTTTTAGTCATGGCGTTGTCAGCTTTTTCGAATTTTGAGATTCAATGCCCTTTTGGCATATGTTGCCTCTGTTTTATAATTGTGTAATTAAAAACACTACAAATTTTTCTTAAAAATGGAGACGGGAGATGCCCATGAATAGTAAAAATGATTAGTTGAAAACGAACTAAATATGCCATGGAAAAAAAGGAAAACGATAAAAAAATAAAGCAAACAAAAGTCAATAAAATTACATGGAAAACTGAAGACTAAGAAACAAAAATATAAAAAAACAGGGAACTTTGTATGAGCTCGGGAGGGTTAAGCAGCTTCTTGTGTTCCACATGTGGCACTCGTTGTGTTGTTCATGCCAGTACACACTCCGTGTTAAGACTTATTCAGTAGGTCCCATTCGATGGAAAGAGGATTTGATTGTGTTTACGACAAATGTGACATAGAAGTCGTCATCTGTGAAACGGATATTTCATAACGATAAATATACCCATGATATCGACTGTAATTTTCTCGAAGGGTTCACTTCAACATTACCTCTTTGAAACCTTTGTTTATTAGCTTGCTTGTAAGCAGAACCCCTCTTTCAATGAAATTATGATAGGAAATGAAGGCTCTAAAGATCATATTTTCAACATAAAAAAAAGTTAGAAAGAACTTTGTAAAATCTGATATTAGATAATAGTTCACAGCTATACGAAAGCACGTACGGTTGTTCAAATTTATGTAGATTCAAAGAGTCATATACTTACATTTTTAACACAAGTTGTGAATTTATCTTAAGGATGTTTGCTCCTCTACTTTTGGAATTTTTGCCAGATTTTAGAAAATCTGGTTTTATCCATGTATAAACATTAAAAAAATTTGCCCACTAACCCCTACTTTTCTTTTCAAATTTTTATTTCATATTATTTGAAAAGCCATATTTCAAAATTTAATGAAATCCTTGTTATTTTTTCATATTTTTTTTAATCAAATAAGGTGCCAATGTTAAGTGAAAGAAAAGTTTAGAGAGAATTATTTCCCGCCAAATTTTCAACGACGTATATCTCGAAAACGAGCACATGGACCCTCCATTTTTTCTGCTTTTTTCGTTTCTTTATGTATATGCTTTCAATTCATAACAGTCTTTTAAAAAACTTGTTATTTCTAAACAGAGTAGCGAACATCCTTAAAGTAACTTGTGTTTTGTTGTCCATTTGCAGAAAGTTATGCAAACGATAGTACAGAGATATATCTTTGATATGCAGAGAGAGGCAGAAGTTACAGAAGGTAAAGGTGGTATTATTTTAATTTCAGAATTATTCTCAATTGACAACAAATATACTAGGAAGAATATTAATTAGTTATAGTTTTCATTGGCATTAAATCAGATTGAAAACACAAATCATGTGCTTACAAAAATCTGACAACTCTCCGTTTAACATTCTATTTTAAAGTCCTTCGGAATCACCATGCATTTGATTTTATCGTAATGATACAGAGATTCAAAAGTTTGTAGGCGTGAATTTCATTGGCTGATGTAATAACTAAAACAATAATTATAACAAAGTGTTATCATAACCGGATCTTTATTTAATCAATTTGATTGGAATTTATTTTATTAACTTAATTGCTCATTATCTATCATATGTTTTCCTAAAATCTTAGTTCTCCGAAATATCTATATTGTTTCCAAAACACTAGCTAGAGATAATTGAGAGTCAACTGGGAGTCTAGTGCCGATTATAAAAGAAATATATCTTTGGTATAAAATTATAATGATTTTATCATAACCTTCTTTATGCATAAAAAACATAAATTTGGTATAATTTGGACCTTTGAATTATTGAAAAATTTTTCATTTAAGTATGTTATTTACTATAAGTAAATACAAAATCAATGATAAATAAAGGCAGCGGTATTATACCGGTTTTCAGAAGTCAAAAATCTATTCAGGAAAAGCATATTCAGATTACAAATCTAAAATGAGGGGAATACATCAATTATTAGTATAAGAGGCAAATAACGGTAAAACAGAAATACTGAAGTGCATCATATATAAACACCAACATACATAGACTCGGAAGAATTAAAAACAGCTGCTATATTTCTGACTTGGCACAGGAAATTTTCAGAAAAATAGTGGGTTGGACTGATTAAAAAAACCTTATTAATTGACGTGTGTTGGCTATCTTATTCAGTGATCGTGCTTTAATTCTAGTATTTATTTTATTTTGTAAAACAGATGACTTTGAAGAAATTAAACAAGATATTTCCAGTTTCCGATACGAGATGTTAAACACCTTAACAGTTCGAGAAAAACAGCATGATGAAGTCATGTTAAAACTAAGCCAAATATTAGGGGTCCCAATAAGTCCGTTGGAGAAACTAAAAAGTAGATCTGGAACGCCTATTAAACAAATGTCCATAGACGAAGAGTATGTCTCGGGACCATATGATAACAATGTTGAAAAATCATATGAAAACAGTCAAATCGTATGTGAAGCAGATATAAATGTAGAGACTTCTAATGTAGAACTAGGTTATGATCGGAATGAGCAAGAAAATGATGTAGAGCAAGGAGGGTCAGGTTGTGAAAGGATTGAGGAACAAAATGATAAAGAAGAAACAAAAGAATTAGGAATATAAAACAGTGCAAACAGTTAAACTTGACGTTTATAAATTGTTTTAATGCGGACTTGAATCAACTTTTTTTTGTATCGTTCGTCTGTTGTTCGGTGACAATTCGGTGCAGACTTAGACTTGATTTTATTTTTATTATTTTCTTTATACAAGTGCGCTATTAAAAATGTACCGTATTAATTTCAGTACAATAACACTAAGTACGTAAAAAGAGCAGTTACTTTTTGGATATATCTTTATACCTCACTTAGTCAGATATTTATCGAAAAGTTGAAAAGAAGTCTAAAAAAGTTTTCATGATATTGAACTTATTTTGGTGGGAGCACTTTTCTGGATTAGTTAAGAATGTACCATGCCACTTGATTGAAAATCCAAAAATGTTTGAAGACCAAGCAAATTGCGAAGTTATAGAGATTAAAACCAAAAATTCCTAAAAGTTGTGCCATATTAGGCTTACCTCCATCAGCTCTTCGAACTTTTCCGAAGTCGTTTAGATGCCAAGCTTATGATCTTCGATCCTTGATCGGAAGTTAATGCTATCTTTTTGTCGGAGGATAAAAAAAATTCATGTTTGAAATTTTTTTTTAAATATTAGTTATAGCAAATGAGTACTATATAGGTCGACTGTGCTGGCCTGCAAAAGTTGGTTTAAAGAAATACTCAAAAGTCTGATGATCAACTTTGAATGAAAATGGGGAAAACTAGTTTTTTTGAAAAGATTTCTAAATAAGATTATGTTGAGATACAATATATTATCAAATATATACGTATTTCACAGAGATTAAAACAAACAAATGAAACGTAGACATGTTTTTCAAAATAACCACGAAAGTGCCACGTAACAATGTGAATCTAACGCTCCTCCATTGTGTAGTGCTACAGTGTTCGGATTAAAAAGTCGCATCTCTTAGTTTGGGTTTGTATCCATCTATTTAGTTTTGACATGTTGCCTATTTGTAAAAAAAATAGGCAACAAGTCAAAAAGACAATGTTGTCCACGTGTGCAAAGGCTGTCAAAATATTTTTATAACGTGTTTGTAAAACGTGCACTGTTTTGCTTTACCGTTTAACTGTTCCATTTTATTCATATGTAGTTCATGACTCGATATAAATGTTTTTTTTATAATCTTTTTGTATCTGAACAGAATAATGGAGTGCCGTTGTTACATAACTATTTAATCTTTTTTTAAGTCATTTCATTTCTTTTTATAAATGTTATTTATTGTCAATCAAGAAATATGTGATAAATGTGGTTAAATGTATCCTTAAAGTAAATGCTTTATTTGTGAGTTTAATACTTTTCATCTTCTGAACCTGTAATCCTTTTTGAATATTTATGAAATTGTTTCATCTGGACAATAAGCATTATCTTACCATGCCATGTTTTAACCGAGTAAGCTTATACCAAAAAACGACATAAATGATAGTATGATAGCAACCTAACGACTCACCTTGACTTTCTTCAATTAAGATAATGTGTTTGCTCCCAGAGTATCTTATACAAATAATAGTTAATGATATGTATTCGTGTGTATGGTACATTGTGAGAATATAACTGTGATTATTACTGTGATATATATATAAAAGATGTGTACTTTGTCCTTATTTTGTTGTTTATGATTTACTTATGTTTTGAAATTTTGATGTTTACAAGTCAGTATATAGCTGAGGATTATTTTATATAACTCAACAACCTATATATTGAAATTGAATACACGGTTTCAAGGGAAAAAATAATCACTGGTTTGTTTCAATGCTTACAAAGTATCGTTTTCTCATTTAACCAATCGATTTAAGACAAAAAAATATGAATTTCAACGTTTTCGTTTAAGCTAAAATTTCAAAACCAAGAAAGCATCTAAATGTATGCATGGTTTGAGTAAAGTGTGTCATTCCTTCGTTGATATTCAAATACCAAATTCTCATTTTCGAGATTGGGTGCCTATTCTTTTTGTCAACCTTTACACAAAATCAATTTTGAGATCTGTTCAATAACGCTTTATTTCTTATATTCTGAGTTCACTTTGTCAATTTTTCGGAATATAATGTCTTGCCAAATGTTAGTTTTCCTGTTTATTATATTGTATGATAAATTCGATTTTAAACTCTTGGTATAACTTTACTTTTGTTGACTTGTATATTCGATACTGTGGGATAGATGAAAACATGTGATTTTGTCCTCCGTCTTGTATTTCTTAACAGCTACAGATCATAATTTCTTTTTTATTATATTCTAGCTTTGTTAAGATAAGATCTATATATAGTATCCCTTTTTTATGTCGTGCGTATACATATTTTGACTATTTTATTGATTGTGACTGTTTATTTAACGCATCATGTAAATGTAACGGAATTTGATGAGACTGTTATTAAAGTGAGAGGGTTAGCGCTATAGAACCAGGTTTAATCCACCATTTTCTACATTTGAAAATGCCTGTACCAAGTCAGGAATATGACAGTTCTTGTCCATTCGTTTTTGATGCGTTTTGTTTTTTGATTTTGCCATGTGATTATGGACTTTCCAAATTGATTTTCCTCTGAGTTCAGTATTTTTGTGATTTTATTTATACTTCTCGCATGACAAAGATATGAATTTACTTTAAAATGAATCGAACTGATAGATATTTTGTCGCATTATTCTTTTATACTGTTTTAGAGTCGGAAATGTCGGTCAACATTCTGACATAGATTTCTGTGAATTGATACACAGTCACGAGTGTAAGAAGAGTTTTTAATATCCTCCTCAAGTTTTAGGTCAATAAAATAATTCGGATGATTAGTTGAACTAAAAATGACAGGACAAAACCGATATGCAGTTATATCGTTTTAGATAGTTTGTAGACTTTGGGTTTTAGGAACAAATTACACTAACTCCGGTACAGGCACATGTATATACAACTATACTACCGTATACAATATAACCACTTATACAAATATGCAGGTTGTTAACCTTTTTGTCAAAATCAAATATGAATTTCTAGGAGGCTGTCAAAAAAAAATATTGTTTTTAAACATTGTATGCGGTTTAATTTTTGATTTTTTTCGATTTTTTTTCTTCAAATATACCTGGGTGTGGGGTGGAGGAATTGTTCGAGAGACCATCAAGTTGAAAACGACAAACAGAAAAAAACAAAACTTTACATTAAAAACTATAGATTGAACAACACTAACCCCATCAAAACCCGAGGATTAAATAAGGTCACCCGGAGGGGTCAGCATCCGTCGTGTTTTCAATCAACTTAGTAACGAACTGATACGAATGGTTTGTATAAAAACGCATCATGGTATGTCATGATGTTCGTACTTTTATGAAAATAGATAAAACAAACGATACACAAGGAGTCGTAAAGCCATCTGAACTCTGACCTGTCAGACGTACTTGGAGAAAAAGTTATATTTTGAAGAAAGAATTATCATAATATATTTTTTTGGTAATCTTTCTATTATAACGTATTGATTATGAGATATATTGTTGTGTTTTATAATACTTATATTTGTATGATCGCAAAGATATTAATTATATGATATGAATCCTTTTTTATTATTTTGCACAGATAATTTACATGTGTTCATTTGATGTACTCCGCTCATAACACCTTAATTTGTAAAATATGTGCCTTTGTCAAACAAATTAGTGCATTGCACGTTATGGAGTAAAAATTATTTCATCTGGAGTTTTATGGAAAAAAATTACGACTAAGATTGATCGTAAGTCATGAACAATTCAGTCATATTTACGAGTAATCTTAGTCGTAAGTATTTATGTGAAGCATACTCTTGACTGTATTGCTAAAAATGCCATTGATAGTTCAAATTACTATGAAGTCTTGATAGATTGTTCTAACATTGACGTTTTCAATAATCATGACTCTTGAATGGCAATTTTAATTTCTTTGCAACAAAAATCAAAATAGCTTTTGAAGACGTCGGGCGTCAGAGCAAAAAGAATAATAAATCGCCTATAATTTAAAAAAAAAAAAAAGCCTATATAAAGATGTCATGATTATTTGGGATACTGGAGCATATGCTTAATTAAATATGTGTGAATCTGATACATCGCCATATGATGCTCTGCAGGACAGAGATAATGATGTGTTGTAAGTGTTGGGGTATAATGTTACTTGTTATGTTTGTATTAAAATTTTATAAAAAAAAATGCTTTATCTCATTATTGAAACATAACAAAATTCACAACATTTACATAATAGGTGTCAAAGGTACCAGAATTATGATTAAGTACGTCAGACGCACGTTTCGTCTACATAAGACTCATCAGTGACGCTCATATAAAAAAAAAGTAAAACAAGCACAAAGTTGAAGAGCATTGAGGATTCAAAATTCCAAAATGTTGAACCAAATACAACTAAAGTAATATATGTCTGGGATAAAAATATCCGGAGTTTTCGATAAATTCAAAATTTTGTTAACAGCAAATTGATAAAAATGACAACATAATTGATATTCGTGTCAACACCGAAGTGCTGATACTGGGTTGGTGATACCCTCGGGGACGAAATGTCCAACATCAGTGGCATCGACCCAGTGGTGTAAATAGTTATCAAAGGTACCAGGATTATTATTTTAGTACGACAGACGCTCGTTCGTCTACATAAGACTCATCAGTGACGCTCATACCAAACTAGTTATAAAATCAAACAAGTACAATGATTCAAAATTCAAAACGGTTGTGCCAAATACGGCTTAGGTAATCTATTTCTTGGATAAGAAAATCCTTAGTTTTCGAAAAATTCAAAACTTTGTAAACAGGAAATTTATAATATTGACCACATAATATTCATGTCAATAACGAAGTGCTGAATTCTGAATGGGTGATACCCTCGGGGACGAAATGTCCACCAGCAGTGGCATCGACCCAGTAGTGTTAATAGTTAGCAAGGGTACCAGGATTATAATTTAGTAAGCCAGACAGTGACCTTGGCATCGTTACCAATGAACAACTAAGAGAGGTGTTAGCCAAGGGACCAAAATATAGAATTCCCCAGCCCATTAGCTAGGAAAAGAACTTTAAGTTACTGATTGATGTAGTTGAGGACTATGCATGAAAATTGGTAAAGCGCAAACCAGACGAACCAGAACTGAACACTTTGTCTGAATGGATCAAAGCTATTCGATCCTGCATTCGGAAACGTATTCAAAAGTTACGATGTACTATGAGCACAAGAGTTACTAACCCTTTTCAAGAATCCGGATGATGTGGATGCTTTATCCTCTTTGCATGACAAATATGTCGTAATTACAGCAGATAAGGCCTCTTATAATATTGTCTTCATATGTAAAAAGCATTATTTACAATGTCTCACAAAAGAGCTTTGAATAAACAGACTAACTGGTAATCCTACATATTCTTTAACATCGTTTACCAAGGACGAAATTTTACAAAATCACAAATCGGTCCTTCTTTCTTTTGATATCAACATCAAAGAATACAAAGAAAATTTACCATCATAAAAACTACATATAAAGAACAATACATAGCTGTATCATCAAAATGTTCGACTAAACATATTTCTATAGTACTAACTTCTATTCTTTCTACAATTAAAGATCACAATCTTTGAAATTTTGCAGCAACATAAAAACTTTTTGATTTTTCTACGCTATTCACTACTATTCCCCCTGCCCAATCGTAGATACAAATTTCTTGTTTTGGGTTACAATAATTCATATTTTGTGAAGAACCACACTGAATCTACCAGAAAATATACTGAAGATGATATTGTCAAAACGCTTAACTTTTTGATCAACAATATATTTGTTGAGTTTGGAGGATTCATATTTCAACAGTCGGTATTTCAAGGGGTACTAATTGTGTACCTCTACTGGCCGATTTGTTTTTGTACTCGTATGAAGCAGAATTAATTCAAAACCTTCTAAAAGATAAACATAAAAAGCACCTTGCGAAATTCTTTAATTTTACTTTCCGATACATTGATGATGTCCTGTCATTGAATAACCCATATTTCAGCCAATACTTACGTCTCATATATCCCAGTGAACTTGAAGTTAAGGATACTACTGATACTAGAAGTACTGCTTCATACCTTGATCTTTTACTCAATTTTGACCCAGATGAATGACTTCACACGAAAATCTATAATAAACGGGACGATTGCAACTTCCCAATTATCTATTTCCCATTTCTCAGCAGTAACATACCCTCTGCCTCTTCGTATGGTGTTTATATATCTCAATTGATACGTTTTTCTCGTGTATATTCACACTATATGGACTTCATATACAGGAGTGTGTTCCTAACACAGAAACTGCTCCAACAAAGTTATGAGGAGGACAGATTAAAAATTACACTCCGTGAATTTTACGGACACCATCACAAATTGGTTGATCCATACGATGTGCCTTTGTCCAAACTAACTACGTGTTAGATTGTGGTTTGTCATTACGTCGTCTGATCTTTTATTACAGAACGTGACTTATTTCCGATTGTGACTGTTGGGCTGAGTGTGACTTCGCATTGCTATAAGACGTGTCACGGTACTTTTACATCCCAAATTCATGTATTTAGTTTTGATGTAATATTTGATATTCTCGTCGGATTATTGTCAAATTTTTTTACGTTTGTAATTGTAAATCTTATATTTTTTCTGATGTATTCGTGTGGTATGGTAAAGATAGTTAATCATTCAGTTCATTTATTAGATTTTAGTTTGAATCAACGAAATTTATACGATACATTTGGTTTACAGTTTGATTCAGAAGAAACACCGACATAGCTAGATAATACAATTAATTATCTAATTACTAAAACAATTTGCTATTAATTAGTATTGTAATTTTCATTGTCATCAATAAAGGTTATATAAGTCATACAAATCTAATCTTGAATTATATCCTAAATCTTTTTTTTTTTGGGGGGGGGGGGTCGTTTTAGAAATTCAAATGTGACGTCACTTTGAGCGTTGAACTAGCTAACTCGACTGTGTATTTTTATGTGCTGGTATTTAAGTTGTTTTATGAAATGTATCCGTTTTTATGCTGTATCCATTATATAATCATTTTATAAAATTTACTGTTTGCAAAAGTATGAAAATAATGATGTTCTTATCCAAGGCAGATAACCTGGCCGTATTGGTCGTATTGGAAACAAATTTTTGAAACTTTTGGTCCTCGGTGCTCTTCATCTTTGGACTTTTTTTGGCATTTAAACTTTTTCCTCTGAGCATCACTGGTTAGTCTTGTGTGGACGAAACGCACGTCTGGCGTATTAAATTTTAAAACCTGGTACACTTTGTTGGTTTTTATTTGTGTGTTTCTCTGTCCTATATTTTTTCTCATTTATTTGTATTGTAGTCTGGTCATGTAATGTTGTCATTTTAATGTTATATTTAACATTGCCTTTAAGTGGGGGGTTTGGCATGTCACAAGACCAGGTTCAACCCATTATTGTCTTTCTTTAAATATCTTGTTCCAAGTCAGGAAAATTTCCGTTGTTATATTATAGTTCGTTTATGTGTGTGTTACTTTTTAATTTTGTGTTTCTGTTGTGTCGTAGTTCCCTTATATTTGATGCGTTTCCCTCAGTTTTAGTTTGTAACCAGGATTTGGTTTTTTTCTCAATCGATTTATGAATTTCGAACAGCGGTATACTATTGTTGCCTTTATTTAAGACTCATCAGTGACGCTCATGTCAAAAAAGTTATAATTCAAACATGTACAAAGTTGGAGAGCATTGAGAATCTAAAATTCCAAAAAGTTGTGCCAAATAAAGTAATCTATTCCCGGGATAAAAAAATCCTCAGCCCATAAAACATTACATTCCTTTCTTTCTATTAATAAGAAAGAAGATGTGGTATGATTGCCAAGGAGACAACTGTCCACAAGAGACCAAAATGACACAGACACAGACATTAACAACTATTGGTCACCGTACGGCCTTCAACAATGAGCAAAGCCCATACCGCATAGTCAGCTATAAAAGGTCCCGATAAGACGATGTAAAGCAATTCAAACGAGAAAACTAACGGCCTTATTTATATAAAAAAAAAGAACGAAAAAACAAATGTGTAACAAACGGCAACCACTGAATTACAGGCTCCTTTAGTTTGCAATCGTCATTGTCGATGTCTGTCTTGGTTGTCTCGTGGTAGTGTGCTCGGGTGATCGGGTGTGTATTGTGACCAGTTTGATCCCAATATGACTTTAATCAGCAATATGGCTACATGTGTCTCCCAATGGCTACACAATGGTATAAAAAAGAACAAGGAAATATTGCATTCAAACAAAATTCACCTTGAAAAAAAAGAAATAAAAGTTACCTTACAGGTTCTTTTTAGGGTGAGGGGGACATGACGTATGAACCTTCTATCGAAGATTTAGACATCTATTATTTGATTTAATGAAGATTATTTGCATATTCTTTATTCTTTTCCTTTTCATGAGTTTTTGTTGGTCTGGTGCTTTAAAAATTCACAGAGCAATGTTTCCTTATAGAGAAATATTGCTCTAAATTATAAATATACCCAACTAGATATTTCATTCGATTGTGTGCATTGAGTTATTTCAATTGTCCTGATAAAAAATAACTATATACTTTAAATTAATAGATGTATGTGTTTGTCAATACATGCATAATGGAATTTTATGCGACTGTGTAATAAGTGAGAGGCACTATAAACCCAGGTTCAATCCACCATTTTCAACATAAGAAAATGCCTTTACCATGTCAGGGAATATGACAGTTGTTGCCCATTCGTTTGATATATTAGTGCTTTTGATTTTGCCATTTGATTAGAGATTTTCCGTTTTGAAATTTCCTCGGAGTTCAGTATTTTAACTTTTTTGCAATGTGTTGCCTTGTCAACAAATTTATAAAATCTGTAACGGATGTTAATTGCTAATCTGATATCATGACAGACGACTGACAATAGTTCATATTATGGACTTTATAAAGCTGCAACAAATATTCAAAGGCTGCATCAATCGATGACTTAAATCAAGGTAATTAAAGGAATGAGATCTTAACTTCATTGCAATGGAAATTCCCGTTGGTTTTTCCAGTCATTTACAGTGTGTGAGTATTTCAAATTTGGATTAATAGATATCTATTAATGAATTATAATGTAAGGTATAGATCTTATTTTGTGCACGGTATGTCATTGTAAACTTATGTGAAAATGGTTATCTAAAATATTGATCTTAAAAGAGTAACACCGAAAGCAAACAAACATGCGGTATATTAGAAATATATTGTCTTAGATTGCATCAAAATTACAAAATTACGCCCATTAAATTTGTAGCGTTCTTTCAAATATGTTTATGAGATCGCCGTTTTATTATCATGGTATTTCTATTCTTCTTGTCATTGTATGTGATAACCGAGAAATTGTCATTTGTAAAGTAAAAGTAAAGTAAAATTATCTTAAAGTCAGGTTGCATATATTATAATAATAATAATAATAATAATAATAATAATAATAATAATAATAATAATAATAATAATAATATAATAATAATAATAATAATAATAATAATAATAATAATAATAATAATAATAATAATAATAATAATAATAATAATAATAAGGAACATGAGCACTTGAGGGCTCTTTAACCGACTGATATCAATAAACAATACATACATGTAATACCATCAGATTTGTATACAACACAAACATACAGACAGCACAAACATGTATTAATACATAGATAGCACATGCAAAATAATACATAGATAGCACATTCAAAATACTACATAGATAGCACATGCAAAATAATACATCGATAGCACATGCAAAATAATACATAGATAGCACATTCAAAATAATACATAGATCGCACCTTCAAAATAATACATAGATATCACATTTAAAATAATACATAGATATACATGCAAAATAATACACAGATAGCACATGCAAAATAATTAAGAAATAATTCATGGGGGCTTGAATATATCTAGATTTTACCACGGGTTGGCCCTTTATGACAAATATTTTACCCTGAGCGATAGCGAGGGGTAAAATATCGGCATAAAGGGACAACCCGTGGTAAAATCTAGATATATTCAAGCCCCCATGAATTATTTCGATTCTAATAGGACAAATACGGCAATTCTTTTGAATCGAAGCGCTCTAGGTGGACGCAACTATTTGCCGTTCCCGTAAATTAATGCACTTTTAGTTTGGCGTAAAAGAACGGAGAAAACAGAATAAACGATATGCTCAAACTATTTACAATTACGTATTAGATAGATTTGAATGAATTTAAATGATAATGTACTTATACGTCTTCTGTGTATAAAAAAAATGGGCTTATACCACATTTTAGCATCGTTTGTTAACGTTTCCTTGTTGTGATGATTTTATGCTATCAGAAGCGTGTTTTTTCCCGTAAAATGCTTAAATTATTACGTCACATTCTATGACGTCGGGTAGTTTATTCATAAAACAACATATGACGTGGGAGTTCGATCGGAACAGCCAATGCAATATATTCATATTTTATCACGGGTGTGTACTCAAAGCGTTTGAAGGACGTCATGTTAGAATACATAGATAGCACATGCAAAATAAAAGCTAAGCAAGATATATATTAAACCAATGTCAAGTATCCACACATAGTAACACACATTATGTGTATTCAAGTAGTACATGCAAAATTAAACACTCTAAAGAACAAGCAAAAGACTGCAAGTAGCTACAGCACAGGTAAACATAAGAAAAGCAAAGAAATAACACATAAAATAACTGCAAAAAATGAAACATAAAACAAACAGCAGGCCTCAATGTCAAGTCATGTGGCAGCAAGGAGTTGCAATATTTACAAGAACAACAGGTACAATTTTCTGGAATAACACCAGGTGGAGATACAAATTTTGAACTGGCCAAAAGTTAATAAGCTCCTTGTCTCATTTACAAAGAGGTTCCAGAGTCTTGCTGCCTCATAACTTAAATCTTTTCCTACCGTACATTGTTGTTTTGGCCATATAAGTATGATAATGTCGTGACAAACGCTTGGATAACTGTGTTGAGCCGAGACAGGTATATTTGTTAATAGATATAGGAAGATGTGGTGTGAGTGCCAATGAGACAACTCTCCATCCAAATAAAAATTTAAAAAAGTAAACCATTATAGGTCAATGTACGGCCTTCAACACGGAGCCTCGGCTCACACAAAACAACAAGTATGATAATGTCATAACGAGCGTCTGACTCACTGTGTTGAACCGAGACCGGTATATTTGGTAATAGAGGAGCGAAAGATACCAGAGGGACAGTCAAACTCATAGATTAAAAATAAACTGACAGTGTCATGGTTAAAAATGAAACAGACAAACAACACATAACACAACATAGAAAACTAAAGACTAAACAACACGAACCCCACCAAAATCTGGGGGTGATCTCTGGTGACCTGGAAGGGTAAGCAGATCTTGCTCCAAGCGTTGCACCCGTCGTGCTGCTTATGTTATTGCAAACCCGGTAAATAGTTCAACTCGGTAGGGCAGCGGAATACGACATGAGGAACATATCCAATAGCCATTGTTAAACAGTTATTGCATAACGATCCACAAACTCATGATGGCGTCCATAAAATTTACGAAGACACGAGTTCAGCTTCACCATTTAGAACTCTTGGTTTAATAGAGCTACAGTAGTATACCGATGTTCAAAACTCATAAATCGATAGAAAAAAAAATCCGGGTCACAAACCAAAACCTATAGGGAAACGCATTAAATATAATAGAATAACGACACAACATTAAAATGTAACACACATAGAAACGAACTAAGCATTAGACAAATGCGATGAAAATAACAAATATAACATCAAAACTAAATACATGAATTTAGGATTGAAAAGTACCGTGACACGTCTTTTAATAATGTGAATTCACACTCAAATATAAGAGGAAACAACGACACAAAAGAAACACAACGTTAAAATGGAACACACAAACAGAAACGAACTATAATATAATAATGACCATATTCCTGACTTGGTACAGGACATTTTTTAAAAGAAATGAATGTGGCCTACCGAATTAGACTATTTACCGGATTTGTTATCTCATAAACAACACGACAGGTGCCACATGTGGAGCAGGATCTGCTTACCCTTCCGGAGCACCTGAGATCACCCCTAGTTTTTGGTGGGGTTCGTGTTGTTTTTTCTTTAGTTTTCTATGTTGTGTCATGTGTACTATTGTTTGTCTGTTTGTCTTTTTTTAGTCTTTTAGTCAGTTTCATTTCTATTTATGAGTTTGACTGTCCCTCTGGTATCTTTCGTTCCTCTTTTAATAATATTGCAAGATGGAAAGAGTCTTAGATTGTTTGCATTCTAAAAGATCTTTGGAATTTATTTTTTTTATCCATATCGGATTCACGCCACCTATAGAATAGGCAGTTTCACAATTACTTTAACGCCCGGCTTTGATTGTTGATAAAATAGATGGTTGTTAATAATTTAAAAAGAGGTTTTGTGGAACACTTAGAAGACCCAGCAATATACCGTTGTTTGTAAAGATACTTATGCAGTTTAGGTATCCAAAAACAGTGATGTAAAATCTAGTTCCTCATCTTTAGTTGAAATTCCAAATTGGGAGATATATACTCCGTATACAGGCGCTGCTGGAATGTTGCTACATAGAAATGGAAAGTTCACAATTTGAAAGCTGGTATCATTGAGGGGGGTCATCATTTCTTTTGTCAAACAACCCTCATTGTCAATTTCTAGATTTAGGTCAAGATATTGGGAGCTTAACTGTATCTGTAGTATCCTTTATCTCTTGTTCGACATAGTCACCAAATTTTGTATTATTTAGTGAGAGAACATCATCTCATAACCAACTATCTCGGTCATCACGTGACTTTTACACTTAATTTGTATATCATTAATGGTCAATTGGTTATCAATGAAAGTTAAAGGATATTGCTAACTTCTTATCTTTCCTCCTAAAAAGTTCCTGTATGAAGTCAGCCTCATATAAGTAAAGAAATAAGTCGACAAGAAGAGGAGCACAGTTGGTTCTCATTGGAATTCCGACACTCTGTTGAAAAATATGTCCTCCAAACGTAACAAATATCAGTGTTGTCAATCAAGAAATCAAGCATCTTGATAATGTCAGTTTCAGAGATTTTTTTGATTGAATCAGTGATTTTTTACAAAGTTGGATTTATCCCTCCCGAAGACAAGATACTGGGAAAAAAAGTAAGGTCGATTACCATTTTTTTCTGCCCGTATATTAACTTTTTATATTTAATGAAAAAAATGTGTTCTTGTCGCTAAATCATGTTTCTTGTCGCTTCTTGTCGCTAAAATTATTCTTCTTGTCGCTTCTTGTCGCTTATTAGTGAGACCGCCTTCTTCTTCTTCTTCTCTAAGTAAATTCCTCCACAACGGAGCACCCGTGTCACACGGTAAAAAGAAATCCCTTATTTCTATATTACTGTTTAAAAATATGGAGCAGATTAGGTTAAAATATATACAATCCTTAAAAGATTATCGTTGTCCTAAAACCGTTTATTAATGTAAAAGCTAACATAAAAATATTTACACCTACTATTCTATGTACATTAAGCATATAATAATGTAGTCATAATATCTTAAAACGCACAGATTAAAAAGGAGTGAAATAGATTTACTGTTGAGAGGTAAAAGGACATAGTTTATTTATTTATTTCTTGACAGAAAAAAATAAAAAGATAAAAAATATAGATTGCTATTAATGGTCTGGGATTTAGCATTACTATTTACACCACTAAAATTAAAATTAACTGTTATGTTACTGTACATAACATGCAGAATTTATATCAGTTTATTTCTATTTAACTAGTTGGTCTACAGTTAAAATAGAGGTTGATTGTATGGAATCATAAAACTTTTATAAAATCTAAAATATTTTATCTGAATCATTACCAATTAAGGCCTTTTTAAAAAATAAAATAAGGAATATTCCTCTTTTTGTGTTACATTGTCCATTTATGTTTACTCTTAGGCTTCCATTTAGGATATATATGTCTGATAATTAATCAACTCAATTTTTTATTTTTGTTTTTTGGGGGTAAAAGGTAATTGATAAATTAATGGTTATTAAGACATTGCACCCGGGGTCTTTTGCCTCAGACTGCTTTGATACTGCCATCCTTTTGTGTAATAATGTTCTGCCACAATGGAGGTCATAGCACAGTTTTCTGCTTATTCTTTCTATCTCTGTTGAATTTTCTTCATTGAGAATTTGAATATTTTCCCGTACTTTGGTTGAGTCAATAATTACTTGCATTAATAGTTCTTTGTTTCCATCGAAGTTCTCTTGCCATTTATTCTGGCCTATATTGCATATAATAGCTTGTTTCAGTGCAGGAAACACTTTTTGACGTTGTTCATTTAATGCTGGGCATCTGAGTAAGAAATGTTTTAAGTCTTCCTGTTCTATTTGACAAAGCAAGCATTTTTGATCATCACTATTTCCATTAAACCTTTGAATATGTTCTTGTAAAAGGTATGTTCCTGTCAGTAACCTAGCTTTAATATTTGCCTTTTTGACCTCGTATGTTACTGGAGGTAATGTTCTCCATACTGGATGGACTCCATGTATCTTAAGGCTTTGGATGTTACAATGTTTCAGTGTAGATTTTTCTTCCATTTCTTTTTGTAGGAGGTTTGTCCATTTCTCAGCAATGCTCCTGTTAGTATCTTTTTTCCACTGAATTTTTGAGGGCAGATGTTCTTTGAATTCTGCTATTGAAGGTAGATTGTAGAAATTCAGGATTTCTTGTACTCTTGAAAAGAAGCTATCAGCATTCCCTGCATTAATGGTCATCTGTCTTTCCATTACACTTTTCAGTTTTGTATTTTCTGATGCTAGTATGGAATACAAAAGACTCAACTGTCTTTTGTGTAACTCTGCCTCAATTGGAAGGGCTCCAACTAGCATGAGAACTGCTGCACTAGATGTCCTAATTGGTAATGATTGGAAGCATCTGAGAGTTTTGAGGTGGAATTGCTTCAGCTCTGACATTTGGGTGATATTTAGTGACAGTACTTCTAATCCATATAGTAGTCTTGGGAGTACATAGGCTTGATATATCTTGTATGCTGTAATAGGGTTTAGTCCTTCTTGTCCATTCAGTCCAACAGGAATTAGAGTATATAGTGTCCGTCTGGCTACACTGATATGCTCTTGAATATTTAGTTTTGTTTCGTTCTTACTTGCTCTGATGATGCCAAGATGGGTTGTCTGTTGGTCTTCTTTTATTGGTTTTTCTCCCAGAGTTATAGGATGTTGTTGTTTGGTTGTTTTTATCCTCTCTGTTTTGATAAGTGTACTCTTTTCTGGATGAATATTGTATCGATGCTGACAGGAAAATTTGTAGGCAATATTTAGCATTGCCTGAATTTCTGTTTCATCTGTTGTCATTAAAACAATGTCATCAGCACATAATGGACTTCCACAGTAATCAAGACCTATATTTAATCCTAAACCTCTTCTTTCTAGCTCCTCAGGTAGTTCATTTATATATAGCTTGTATAAATGGGTTGATAAAACTCCCCCTTGTCTTACTCCTTGTTTTATTGAGAATTGCTTGCTTAGATGGCTGTTCCACTTAATTTTTGATGACATATTGGTATATAAATCTTGAACCACTCTCCAGATGTCTGGTGGTAGTTCATAGAATAGTTTTTCCATGAGAATCATGTGGTGGACCACATCAAATGCTTTCTGACTGTCAAGTGTAGCTAAGAACAGGTTCAGGTTTTGTTGCTTTGCATGGACTATGCCCTCTGACACTATTAATGCTGCCATAATTGGAGATAGTCCTTGAGTGAATCCGAATTGTAGCTCGGATTGGTTATTGTTGAGATCTATCATTTTGTCAAGTAAGGCATATTCAAATACTTTCCCTAGGGCTGATGTAACAGTTATTCCCCTGTAATTTGTTGGTAGGGTGGAGTCCTTTCCTTTTTTGTGTACCGGTGTCAAAATTCCTGTTTTGAACACTTTAGGTATTTCTCCAGTAAGCATTATGTTGTTAAATAGAGACACTATATTTTGGCTTATGCTTTTACCTGCATAGATGAAATGTTCTGCTGTGAGTGAGTATTCATCTGCTGTTTTTCCTGGGTTGAGCTTGCCTACAGCTTTTATTATTTCCTCCTCACTAAATGTTGTAATATTACAGGTATCTATTTGATGTTTCATAATGTTGTTCATTAGCTCCAGCCTGTGCTTGCTATCCTCTAAGTATTCTTCGTCATAGTGCTCCTCCTTTGATGGAACTGCTAGCTTTTCGTAGTAGTCTGCAAATATACGTGACTGTTCTTCTGGATTCATGATTTCTTCTTCCTTCTCATTCTTAATGACTTTGGAGTTTGCATCTTTGGATTCATGCTTGTTTCTCCTGATCAGTCTATGAAAGGCTTTTGAATCAGGTTTATTCATAAGCTTGTTATAAAAGTTTTGTTTATCATTATGATCTTCTTTTCTTATTTGTTTCCTTAGCTCTCTTTTATGTTTTTTCATTTCTTGATATTCTGTATTTCCTTCAATCTTTGGTCTATCTTTCTGCTTCCATGCATAGAATGCTTTTTTGTTCTTTTCTATACATTCCTTTACTTTTGGTGAGGCTTTCCACTTTGGTCCTTTCAAGGCCACTATTTTCTTGACAACACTCATTTCAGTAGCTTCTTGTAGAATGTCTATGATATTAAGTGCTTGTTGTTCTACATCAGTTTCGTTTTGCATTTCATTCTTCTTCCTTACTTGATTTACTTTCTGTTGGTAGTTTTCAATGTTTGTTTCCTCCCATTTCAGAATAGTTTTCTTTTTGCTTTTTGTGCTGTTACTCTTAGTTTTTCCCTTAACAATCAGGTTGGTTTTTGCCTTTACTGGTACATGTGCTGAACTGTTAAGTGGATTTTGGTCCATTATTGTTGAATCTAAAAGATTATTGCCTCTGATGTTTTCTAGGATGTAATCTATCTGCGAGGTTGAATTTCCATTATGGTGATAAAACGTAGGTTTGTGAGTATTTCTAACTGTATGCTTTAACTGATGCTGACTGCAAAAGTTCTTTAGTAGTTTGTCATGGTTATTATTTCTACTTGGCATGAGTGTTCCATTCAAATCCCCCACTATGATCACATTGTGTGTTTGCTCATATTTATCAATGATTGATGAGATTTTATCAAGATGTTCTCTTGACCGCCAGTTAGTGATTACCTCCCCTGATTTACTTCATTTGTGTTATGAGTCATTGCAAGAAAATGAAAAAAGAAAGTCCCAATAAAAATCCTCAAGAAAAGATTGGGTAAGCAAAGGGACAGATGACTTCAAACAGGGCATTTTTGTCTTCGTTATTTCAAATGAGCATTTGCTTTATTGTCAGTGAAATATAATATATCTACGTGACATTGGCCATGAAGCGGAAATTATCTACAGTCACAGTAGTCTGACAGTAGCGAAACTGGCGAAAGTAATTTCCATACATATCATGATATTTACAGTATTAGATACCACTGAAGCCGTATTTAACAAATTACAACAGTTCCATTTGCGCTAATCATTGAAATTATACAAACAACTTTAATATTTACTTTACATTTATTTTTTAATGTTTACTTTTCACGGTAGCTCGAATTACCGAATAACATTTTTTTTTAATTTTTAAGTTATAAAATACACTTCTATTATAATTTTATTCAATAATATATGTTTAAAAGTCACTTAAATGTGTTAATATTGATATTTGAAGAGTTATTCGGTAATTACATGAGTTATTCGGATAATAACAGTGTTATTCGGTAATTCGTGTTACCCTACTTTTCATGGTTGGATTGATATTCAAACAAATAACATGAGGCAGGCATTACCCGTGAAAGGGGACGAAGTCTGTATGGATTTTTGTTTTTTTTAAAACAGAAATGCCATAACATTTTTTATTTTGGTTCTGTTGTTAGGGATTTTTAAAGTTGTGAAGTTATTTAAGTTATATGCAAGGTAGACAACTAAGACAAGGAAATGCTATCATCAGGTAAAGTTTTTTCATATATATATTCTAAAGGAATTATTAAAAAGGAAATTGGTATTGCGCTCCTTCCCATACACCATATCCCTTATCCCGTCTGACCCTATCACTTGAACTTTTGACTTCATACACAATCACTTTATCATTGTGGTGTCAGATGTTTTGTTTTATGAGATCCAAATTTTACGGGAACCTGTGTGATATCCAGTAATGGCAGACAAATAGTGATTAGGTTTATGGCATGATAGAAACAAACAAAAAGCTTCATTAAAATTGTAATTTTAAATTCATGATTGTAGCATTCAGAATGTTTTGTTTAGAATAAAGTAACAATAATGAAACATTATATTCTAAGTTAAACCAAATAGTCTGAGAAATTATAGTACAAATGTACTTCAAAAATTTAATAAGATTATACTGATTTTGCAATTTATTTACATGTTCAATGATGTTTCAAGAGAAATAAACATTTTAACCAGCCTTTAAATTCTGTGTTTACAGGAAAATAGTGTTATTTTGTTGTAGTTTAATTTAAGCATAGAAAATTCCAAATTGATTCAAATTGGGATGAAATTCCTAATCTGATTTGAAAAAACCTGGAATCATCCCTGGTTTTATCTGGGAACAGTATATCTAACGGGAAATGAATCTCGTACGCATTTCAGTATAAAGTTATTTCACTCCCGTACGTCACGAGACTTCGGGAGATTAATGGAGACTGGAAGTGTCGGACTGAAAGCTATTGTGACTGCCAATGAATCATCCACATAATTCCACACGTTCAACAACTTTAATGAGTTGGTAAGTTTAAGCAAAAAGAAGATATATTTTTTCACATGAAGTAACTAATATGAGAGTGATTTATTCTATGTAAAGTGTTTTATTACGTTGGCCAAATTCACGATCATTGAAAAATGCTACTGGTGCCATTTTTTTTGTATTATCCGATTCCATTGCCCAACGTTTTGTGATGAAAAAAATGCGATCATGACAAATTTGAAGCGACAGTTTACAAGTTTAGTACACTAGCTTCACGTTTCATGTAGTTTGGATGTTATTTTATTGGTATTGATAAAGAAATCAGTCATCATTCACGGTCTCATTCCGAAATGCCATTGGCGCCATTTTTATTATCCCCCCTCTTGCATTGTCCAACGTATTGTGATTAAATGAATGCAATTATTACAAAAAAACTGTTGCAGATTACAAGTTTGATACACTGGCATCCCGTGTAACTTAGTTTTAATGACATTTTATTGATATTAAAAGAAATATCGAGTCATCAATTTTGCCATTTTTGGTCCTTATCTGGCCAGTCTGTGTACCCAGGAACATATATATTACTATATTATACTATTCCAAGGTGTACCTTATTTAATCTCCATCACAATAAAACTCCTTTAAAAGCACATAAACACTTAAATAAATATAAAATCTGACATGCATACATGTATGTAATTTTGATGTTGTCAAAGTACATAAATGTCCCCCCCCCCCCCCCCACACACACACACACACACACAAACACACAGAAAAATGTCATTATTTTACAACAATAACACTATTTTTTTTATTTATAATATATAAGTATTGCAACCTTTATTTGTCCCATTTTTTTCAAAGTTTTAGATCATAAATGCATCATTTCTTCACAAAATTTAGAGGTGGCTTATGAGGGTGTACGAAGCGAATGTAGGACAGGAAGTCACAATTATTTTTTTTCTGATTATTTTCTTTGAATAAAAGACGCTTATTTATACAAAAAATATTTTTGTATTATACTTGAACTATTGTATATAAACAAACTTTGTAAACAAAATTTATCAAAAAACAATTAAATATGATCAAATTATTGTTAAAAAAACAAAATGTCAAAGTGGCTTGGCACCTAAATGGCTTCATGGTGCCAAGAAATATTATTTTTGCATGATTAATATTAAATAAATCTTCATTTTTCAAGTATAATGACACATTTCCTAAACTTTAATATAAATATATGTATATGTGTTCAAAAGTAAATATATAATCATGATAATAGTTTAGGTTTAGTTTGAATTTTTGAAGCTTTGCAGCAGGGGTATAATTTGTGCCCTATGGACACATTCCCAATTTATATTTTATCAATTTAGTAAAATTATAATTGTTATTGCAGATACGTATACAGTTCATACAGATACAGTTTTTTGGGCCATCACTGAATTGACCGTATTATGTGATATAAGCAGTGTTCAGACACCAGCTTTCCTTATTGCGGAAGACGAGACATATAAAAATATCGAACATTATATTATCTACCAATGCGATCCTTTCTCTATTAAAGAGAGCATATCAATATATAAGTTTGTTTGTTATTTATTTCATTATTAATAAAAAGTCTAATTGGTATCGTCACAAATAGAAAACGTTAATCAATCATTGCAAGAATTATAGCAGTTAAATTATTGATTGCCAATGAGACAACTATCCACAAAAGACCAAAATGACACAGACATTAACAACCATAGGTCACCATATGGCCTTCAACAATGAGCAAAGCCCATACCGCATAGTCAGCTATAAAAGGCTCTGATAAGACAATGTAAAACAATTCAAACGAGAAAACTAACGGCCTTATTTATGTAAAAAATATCATTGAAAAACAAATATGTTATACAGATACAAACGAAAACCTCTGAACCCAGTCTCTTGGCTTGGGACAGGCACATACATACAGAATGTGGCGGTTAAACATGGGAAAATACTTGTTATAGTTATTCAATCTAACTAGGATACAATTGATATGAAGACTTAAAATATATATACCAAAGAACTGGTCATGATTGAGGTTTAATGTTTTCCATACTAAAATATGCACTGACAAAAAAACCCATTCTTAAGCATTCACATTGCGAATGTTAATCTGTCTTTCAAGCACAACAAAATCTACACCTTTTTTTCGGAAAATTTATGTATATATTTAGGAACTAGAAAAAGTGCGAAAAGCTTGCACAATCTTATCAAAAAATGAAAGTAAGCTCATGTGCAATCATTCCACATCTGGTATCATTATGTTTCTAAAGCACTGCAATATATATATATATTAATATGTCTTCTTTTCTATAAACACTTGAGAAAAGAAGACATATTAATATAGGTGTGAATAGAAGAAAATTCCTTTTAGTCTTGTAATGCCAATCTTTTTGTCGTACATGACCTCTAAACCCAGCAATTGACTTTTACGTCTTATCACAATCTGGACACTGATAACAGGGTGTGTTCAGTTGGCTAGGCTGACATGGTGTTGTTATTGCAATTTTAGACTTTTTGGCAGCTAAAGGTTCAAACTCTTCATCTGAAAAACTCAGCAGTGTCAGACTCTGTTTAGCATTCTAGTAAACCATCAAATTCCATATCATCAGACCGAGAAGAGAAGTTCTCTTTTTAGCTCACCTGGCCCGAAGGGCCAAGTGAGCTTTTCTCATCACTTTGCGTCCGTCGTCGTCGTCCTGCGTCCGGCGTTAACTTTTACAAAAATCTTCTCCTCTGAAACTACTGGGCCAAATTTAACCAAACTTGGCCACAGTCATCATTGAGGTATCTAGTTTGAAAATTGTGTCCAATGACCCTGCAAACCAACCAAGATGGCCGCCATGGCTAAAAATAGAACATAGGGGTAAAATGCAGTTTTTGGCTTATAACTCAAAAACCAAAGCATTTAGAGCAAATCTGACAAAGGGTAAAATTGTTTATCAGGTTAAGATCTATCTGCTTTTAAATTTTCAGATGAATCTGACATTCCGTTGTTAGGTTGCTGCCCCTGAATCGGTAATTTTAAGGAAATTTTGCTGTTTTTGGTTATTATCTTGAATATTATTATAGATAGAGAAAAACTGTAAACAGCAATAATGTTCAGCAAAGTAAGATCTACAAACAAGAGTTATTGCCCTTTATAGTCAATTTTTAACCATTTTTCGTAAATCTTAGTTATCTTTTAGAAAAATCTTCTCCTTTGAAACTACTGGGCCAAATTAATTGAAACTTGGCCACAATCATCTTTGGGGTATCTAGAAAAAAAAATTGTGTCCGGTAACTCGGCCAACCAACCAAATTGGCGGCCATGGCTAAAAATAGAACATGGGGTAAAATGCAGTTTTTGGCTTATAACCCAAAAAACAAAGCATTAAGAGCAAATCTGACAGAGGTAAAATTGTTGATCAGGTCAAGATCTATCTGCCCTAGAATTTTCAGATGAATTGGATCATCGGTTGTTAGGTTGCTGCCCCTAAATTGGTAATTTTGAGGAAATTTTGCTGTTTTTTTGTTAGTATCTTGAATATTATTATAGATAGAGATAAACTGTAAACAGCAATAATGTACAGTAAAGTAAGAACTAAAAATAAGTCAACATGACCAAAATAGTCAAATGACCCCCTGAGGAGTTATTGCCCTTCATAGTCATTTTTTAACAATTTTCACAAAATTTGTAGATTTTCACTAACATTTTCCACAGAAACTACTGTTATAGATAGAGATAATTGTAAGCAGCAAAAATGTTTATTAAAGTAAGATCTTCAAAAACATCACCATCACCAAAACACAATTTTGTCATGAATTCATTTGTGTACAATGTTTAATATTAACATAGACCAAGGTGAGCGACACAGGCCTCTAGTTTCTTCTCCTGTGGGTTTTTGGAAAGTTTGCTATAGCTTGCTATAGCAATAAACTTTCTTAAGGCATCGGCCTAACCGGAAAAGAGGCAGACCATCAGACCAAGATAAGAAGTTCTCTTTGTCGTACATGGTTAGCAAATGAATGATTTGGATTTACAAACTTCATTCTCATGTTGTGGGCTTGTGTGTATTTTGTCATGAATGTTGAGGAATCATGATCAAAGCAAGTTTTCTCGGTCGGCTTGGGTTGTTTTTCATAATATTTTCATCATTTTTAATTAGGATGATATTTGTTTTAATTGCGTTAATCAAATATTTTGATTCGCAATCAAATTCGAAATTGCATTTTAATCAGCTAAAAAGCAGTTTAATAAAAACAATTATTCATATTGTAATGAGGACTTGTATAAACAAGTAATTTTGTAATTATTTCACTATGCTTCCTTATTTAAAAGAATTATCCAAGGCTTTCTATTTTAATATGGAAACCAAAATAAATCATTCAAGAACAAAAAAGCTATTTTCTCAAGATAAAACGATTTTCTAGAAGAGGTTTGTTTTTAATTTATAAAAAAAAAACTTGTTCAAAAACTTTTTATTTATTTAATTTTGAAAAGAGGAGACGATTATAACAATAATTTGCCGTTTTTAATCCAATATTTCTCTTTTTAATTATATTGTATATTTATAATTGTGATTCATTATATTCCTATTTCAATGAATAAAGAAAAACAAGTTTCCAAACCAATAGTTTTTGAGCTGTTTCGAATAGGAAATGTAGAGCCGTTAATTATCGACCATAATTGCGAATACGAATTTATACCATGTCCGTTTCCGTATCGTGTCATTTATTATTAAATTCATGACAAGGAAATCGGCGATAATTAGGTAGTGTCAAGTCCCGTTAATATATATGTTCCTGGTTTTATCAAGGAATTTCAATTATCTATTAAATGAAAATTCAACCCCTTCTGCAAAATATGATTCCCAATTGTTGGTGTGTGTGTTGAGGAGGCTTGCAATGCTTATAATGACTTAACATACAAGGCCCAGTTGTTCAAAAGTGTTGTTAAGTTAAGTATTCTAGCTAGAAACTGAGGACTGTCAGAGGGGCACAGTCTCTAGCTAGAAACTGAGGACTGTCAGAGGGGCACAGTCTCTAGCTTGAAACTGAGGACTGTCAGAGGGGCACAGTCTCTAGCTAGAAACTGAGGACTGTCAGAGGGGCACAGTCTCTAGCTAGAAACTGAGGACTGTAAGAGGGGCACAGTCTTTGTATATGACTAAGCTTCATGTTGATCAGAGTAATACTTTCTCAGAGAAAAAAAGCTTATTATTTTAAGAATGCATATTTGATTTTCATATATATTTCAGAAACACAATACTATATTCTACATGACACATCATAAATAAGAACCTAAACAATGGCTGACATGCAGGCTGTCCAACAAGCCTACTTATTGGCTCTCACAGAGGGAAACCAAGATCCAGCATTGTATATACAGACACTTATACATGCAGACTGTCAGCTGGCACTAAAATACATGTCAATCAATATGGAAAGTTTAATTGAGCTTAATAGTCAGGTAAATATGAAATTGTGTACAGTCAGAAGATACTTGTAATGCTCAGTTAATTGGTTTGTAAAGATTACTCATGATAACATGGCAGAACCCACTAAACTTTTTGGAAAGAGTTTTCTCTATACTTCAAAACATATTGTTACAAACAAGTTTGATAAATTTTTATTACCCTGCCAGAGGGGAAGGGACAGTTAGTTTTACCTTTGTCTGTCTGTACCTATGTCCTTGTAACCAAATATAATGAAATCTATAAACAATGCTAATTACCACAAAACACAGATTAAGTTTGAATTTTGGTGGCATCATTTTAACAGTTCTAGAGTTATGCCCCTTTACAAATGGAAAAATTGCTGAAATTTAGGTTTTCATTCTATAACTTTAAATTTACTCATCTAAAAGTTGAGAAACTTATGCACAATGTTTATTACCACCAAAAAAAACCAAGATCAGATTTGAATTTTGGTGGTGTCACTATAGCTTTTTCCAGAGTGATGCCCCTTTAAAAACTAAAAAAATGCAAAATTTTCCGTTTCCTTTCTTTAACTTAAATTAACCTCAATTTAATGTGGTAATAGTTATCAAAGGTACCAGGATTATAATTTAGTACACCATAAAACTTATACACAATGCTTATCAACACAAAATACAGATCTAAATTGAATTTTGGTCTTCTCAGTTATACTGTGTTAGAGTTATGCCCCTTTACAAATAAAAAAAAAATGCTGAATTCAGTTCTCCAACTTAAATATATTTGACTTACAATGTAAATTTGTCATCTGTATAAAATATAATTTCCCGCCAGAATGTTGATCAGCTGACCAGAATCACCATAGCATTGAGTATCTTAGAAAAATATACCAGACACCTGCTCAAACCTGAAGAGAATAGGTCAAACATGTGGAAGTATGTCAAGTTTTCTAACCAGATCTTCAAAGATAGGGTTGATGCTATACAGGTAAGGGCTGCTTATTTATTCTTTTCTTTTATTTATATGCAGTGAAAGTGGTTTTTATATGACCACAGATTTTTTTTTACTCATACATGTATATTTACAATATTTTGGATACTCATATAAAGTTTCTGTCAGGGCTCACACTACTTCAGAATGATAGGGAGAAGTGACTTCTCTTTTTGAAACTGATAGGGAGAAGTGGTGGGATTTGAAAGAGAAGTGCTCATTCGCGTGATGCGCTACAATATTTGGATTTTACTATAGCATGTATAGTATAAAGGGTCATATGTAAATAATGTTCATTTCATATTGTTCAATTTATATCTGAGTATATAATTAAAGTAACATTTCAAATTAAAAGTTGTTTAAGTTTTACTAAGATTCTTGTGAGAAACTACATATAAAATATTTAATATCTAGCACTAAAAAAAAAAAAATATTTTAAAAAATGTAAAGAAATTATAATATATCAATTACAATTTAATTCCAAACTATCTTGTGTATGAAATTTAGTGTTTCTCATAAAATAATATAAAAGTTATTAAACTGGGCCATAATATATTGAAATATAGTATAATAGTCATGATAGTCTCAGAGTTAAACAACTTTAATCAATAGTTTGAAACAATCCATAAAAAAAATAGGGAATTATATACACCAATCAATAAGATGTAACCAAAAGTCTCTTAATTCGTGTGGTATACGTAATTTTTCCCTTTGGGATCAATATTCTTCTGTCAGCTGTTCCATCCGTGCGTCCGTAGTAATTATTGTAAAAGTACGGATTTCGGTCATAGTTGGTCCGGTTGAGATCCGTAGTTTAGAAATCGGTCAATGGCGGACGAATGCAAGAAAATTTACAAAAAAAAACGATGTTTGACAAGTTATTTGGAAAGGAACATGACGTTTTTAATGCAATTATCATCAACTTATATCATAGATTTATTTTAGCAATGTCTGGGATAAAATTGAAAATCAGTGCCTTTCAACTATTTTTCACCAGAGTTATGCCCTTGGAAACAATGATTATATGGAAAATTGAATTGTTAGCACTCTCACATTTACAATTCTTGACAGGTTTTTATGAAACTTATATCGTAGGTCTATATTAGCAAAGTCTCAGACAGTCTCACAAACCAATGCTGATCAATCATTTTAAATGAATTATGACCCTTAGAAATATTTAAACATTATATGAAAAATTGCATTAGTAGTGCTGGCATTTGTACAATATTGCCAGATGTCTATCAAATTGATATCTGGTTTATAACAGCAATGTCTTAGACAATTTAAAAAAACTAAGTGCTGTTTAATTATATTTAATGAGTTATGCCCCTTGGAAATGTTTGATATATATATTGGATGTTGATTTCAAGTTAATTTTAAACATTTAAAGAACAAACAAAGTATTTTTTCTAGTTATTACCCTTGGACAGATAAAACACAGGACATTGGAACTTTGTTCTTTTATCTCTGGGCCTGGATGCATAAAGCTACTTAATGGGATCTGTTCTGAAAATACAGATCGCTTTACATGTCCTACAATTACTTAGTTCTACGAACGAATATCTTTTCTTAAGTGGTTTAATGCATATCAGCCCTGTTGTTTAAATGATTTGGGGTAGAAGTTTTCAGTCTCTAAACATGGAACAAATGAGATAAGAGTTATATGAATGATTTCAAATGAAGAAAGCGCTAAAGTTTAAAGAAAAACCTGTATTTTTAGGGAGGAAGAGAATTAATGAAGATGATGGGCTATACAAAGGATATAAAGGATGGACTAGCATTCCCAGATGACGGTAAAACAGATCCAGAGGTTCTCACTCAAATGTTGGCTGATATATTACTTGGTAAACAAGAACTTCAGTTGTTCCTTACGGGATCTCATCCACATAGCCAGTTTATTGACAAACTTCTCCCGCAGAATACTTTGTAAGTGTTTTACTGGATTTAATCCAGACTAAATCTCAGAGACTATGGAATAGAAATATACTTCAAGACTTTTTCAGATTTTTCATGAATCAAAAATTCATGTTAACTTTCAAAACAGCTTGTTACAAACATGATAAATGGTAAAGTTTATTTATTGATTTAAACTGGAGAGTTCTGAAAAGCACCTTAATTTCAAAAACAAGATAGAATTATTTTCCATGTTGGTGTCTGTCGCTTGGCAAAGGATGCATTAAGTGTAATCTTGTCCCTCTATACATACGTCCCAAATTGTTTTCTGTTCTCTACCGGTAGTTTTCCTCAAACAAATATTATATACAATGCTTATAACCATTAAACACTGATCATGTTCAAATATGGGTGGTGTCACTGTTACAGTTCTCTAGTTATGTGTCTTTATAATATAATATGCAGGTAGGGCCATTATGTGTGTCCTATGGGCATATTCTACATTTATTATAAATGTTTACACTGGTATTGAGCCATCATATCTTTCTACATGAATCGTTTATAGAATGTTATATTGTATTATTTTTTACTTGAATGCTTTATCGACATGTATCTTCAGAATAGAACTGAAGAGGTCAGGGAACATAGAATGTTATATTGTATTATTTTCTACTTGAATGCTCTATCTATCTTTAGAATAGAATTAAAGAGATTTCGGAACAAACTACAGCAGGTTGATCCAAGTTCAGTGTTAGACAATAGACCTGCAAATCAAGTTACTTCAGTTAGCCAAGTCAGAGAACCTTCTCTTAACCAGGTTTGTTTGATTGTTTATAATAGTTTGGCATTTATGAAATAGTAAAAGGAAAAATCAATAGATAATTTTGATAAATAAGAATTTGAAAGACAAGACCCTTGATTTATTACAATAACTATATTTTTATTCGATGTTGGAATGGATTTAAAAAATGGTCTAAACTTGAGGTAGATAACTATAAACAATAAAAACGGAACAGTCAGCTGGGAATTTATATAACTGTCATCTTAGGTTTTAATGACAAGGCAATTCAAATTTTTAAGATAGGTTTGCATTGAGGTATTGTTTAAGATTGATAACTGTGGATTCAATATTATTCGTTGGATACCAATTTTATTGGATGTCGCTTAATGATCACACTATTAAATTGTATTGTACATATATAAATTGTGGTAAAATTGATACAAAACCAAAATAAACATCCTGTTGTCAAAAAACATATGTAAATCACTCATAACAATAAAGACAAGTTAGGCATGATCACAATCAATTGATAATGATTTTTTTTGTATCTAAAATTAAAGTAATAAAATTGAGAATGGAAATTAGGAATATGTCAAGGTGACAACAACCTGACCAAATAACATACAATAGCCTTTACAACTTTTAGGCTTTATAATTTGTTTAACCAACACTCTACAACCATTGGTTTTTCAGGGGTATATTATACTACCTTTGAACCAAAATAAATTATAAACAATTATAAAAAATATATAAATTCCAATCCTGCAACATACATTAAAATATAATTACTGTTATTCATAAAGTTTTTCTTTTCTTGCTTTATCAGACATTTTTTTATAACAATAAAGTGGTTTATTTTTAGCCTACAATAAAGCCTGACAGTTATCTCCCCGAGACACGTTTATCCACATCACAGTATGGTAACAGTCCATTGTCTAGTCCGACTCCTAGCAGTTATAGAACAGCAGCAGATCAAAGTCAACAGCTCTCTAGACCAGAATCATCTGCCTTCAGCTATGTTACAGCTAATACTGGCGTACAGGAAGCACAATCTCAACCACAATTTGTTGTTCCACAATCCATTGTGTAAGTTATAGATATATATGTGTAAATTTAGATTAATTCACAGGTGTTTTCTCAACATTATCAATACATGAATAAATAACATAGTACTTACTTTGACCTATTAACAAAAATTTAAAAATTTAAAAAAAATTAAACCAACCATTTTATCATCAAAATTTCACTGGTTATATAGCAGTTTGACAAACACTAGTTTTGATCATTGAGAAGCTTAATATTCCTTTACAGAGTTATCTCCCTGTTGTGTTAGGTACCGCCTTAAACAACAATTAATCAATTAATCTTTTTTTTCCAGGACTGCACAACAGTTACACAATGCTCAGCCAAGTTTAGGTCGTATTGACTCCAACCAAATACCTATTATGGCCAAGCTGATGGCACAAGGGAAGTCTATTTCATTAATGTCACATGACAATGAGTCGTCGTCACCTTCTATCTCTACGTCAACATCAACTTCCAAACCTGTATCATCAGAGAATTCACCTAGTGTCATGTCAGAACCTAGTGTTCCACAAGCTCAGGTATGTTATTGAATACTGTAAATCATCTATTTTTTATATTAACTTTTGTTATAGTATTGTCTGTTTCTTTGTGTGTTACATTTTAACGTTGCTTTATTTGTTTTCTCTTATTTTTGAGTATAAATTCACATTGCGATAAGACGTGTCACGGTACTTGTCTATCCCAAATTCATGTATTTGATTTTGATGTTATATGTGTTATTCTCGTGGGATTTTGTCTGATGCTTGGTCCGTTTCTGTGTGTGTTACATTTTAATGTTGCGTCGTTGTTCTCCCCTAATATTCAATGCGTTTCCCTCGGTTTTGGTTTGTTACCCTGATTTTGTTTTTTGTCCATGGATTTATGAGTTTGAACAGCGGTTTACTACTGTTGCGTTTATTTTTGTGAATAATTTATTCTCTCGACTTTCAAGAATAGAAAAAAATAGTGAATATAAATAGTCATGAAAATGTAAAACTTGGGATTTTTCCCTATATATCTGTAAAATTCAGGAGTTGATTTCACAAAAAAACTTACGACTAAAGTTGATTGTAAGTCATGAACAATTCAGTATAACTTACGATCAATCTTAGTCGTAAGTTTTTTTGTGAAACTGACACCAGAACCCCAAAAATGCAACATAAACAATGATAAAGTATCCACGAAAAAATAAGTTGGTTTACAGTATACTTAGGACTTAGTTTGATATAGTTTATCAACTAGGAGTAGGCTAAGTTCACAAAATATCACTTCCAAATCCAGTTAAACTTCACAAGTTTTGTTGTCTACATTTTAACATGGCAGAATGGAAATAATTTGTTTCAACTCTATATCTAATATATTTGTAAATTGTCATTTGAAACCATGCGATGGACGAAGTGGTTATTAGCAATGGATTTGCACTGAATACAAAAACATGACAAAAGGCCTAGCAAGCCTGTCTCATTTATCTTCTCTTACATGTCTTATGATCTGTCAGATAAAATTTAGATTTTGTACATGTACACTTTGACCAAAAACTTAATATAAGATATAACATGAAGTTCATTTTTAATTGACAGCCATCAACACAACTAAACAATGACAGCATTGTAAATACTTCTACAGAGGAATCAGTATTTCCAAGCGGTAGGTTTTCACTTGTAAAAATATATCATAGAAATTTAGCAGTCTGATGGTTAAGCCCCTAAGATTGTAAAACCTTTACCTTGTTTTGAAATAGCACCAGAGTTTTTTATTACAAGAGTCAAATTTAGCCTGTTCTGGACCAACTCCTTTCTGTCCAAAAAGCAGCTGCCATATTTGTCATACTTGTTACATTCCTTTTGCATTTAACCTCTGTTAAAATAAAACTGACATATTCAGCAAGTTGAACAAAATTAACTTTACCAAGAATCATAAATGTTCAAAAAATATTAAATCTGCATTCTGATAACTTTATAATGCTTTTCCATTTATATTTACCACTCTATGAAAACATTTTATTTATAGTTTGAATGAGGAGATGAGAAAGTTAATTTAAAAGGCTATTAAGGGGAATAGATATTATTAGCATACATGTAGGATAGAGAGTGCACTTTTACTATATATGGACATCTTTAACATTGTTAACAAATTAAAGTCTGACAGAAAGGATAACACCAAATTTTCAGTTGATTTAGGGAAAAAATTACAAAATTAATGACTGAACTATATCAGCTATTTTAACTATTCTTATACTTACCTAATTTGAAATGCAGTCATATTAATTGATAATCAAATAACTTATAAATTAACTTAATGTGGTTTTTTTAGGTTCAGCTTGTGATATATGTGGTAATCGTCAGGCAGAAGTGATATGTGAGATATGTGATAATAAACAACTCTGTTTAGACTGTGATGATAAATGGCATCAGCATCCTAGACGACAGAACCACAGACGGGAAAACATTGCAGGAGAGGCTGATGACCATTTACCCAATCAAAAGCCAAGAATTATATCACATGGGGAAACACCTCAAGTAAGGAAAGTTTCATCACATGAAGGAAGAACTGACATGACAATGCCACATGGTGGTGGCGGTGATAGCTTTGTGACAGCTAATTACAACCCTCCTCAGCAGACGGGTTATTACAATCCTCCTCAGGCAATGGCTAATTTCAATTCTCCTCAGACAATGGCTAATTTCAAAAATCCTCAGTCAATGGGTGCTGAAAAACGACCTGGTATGTCTTATTTAACCAATCGAATGCAGAATCTTGGAGTAGAGGGACATGGACGTGCAAGGGCAACTTCAGCAGGGGAGAGTGGCATGGCAGAGATGTCTAATATGATGGAGCCACAAAGTGTGCAAACAGGGTAACTTTATATGAAAATTAGGATAAGAAGTATGATTTTCAATGAAACAACTATACACCAAAGACCAAAAGATTTTTAAAAAACTACATGTTTAATAGCTGAATTCTCAAGTTTTGTGTACCTCGTAGTAATTTTTTATGGACTTGATTGTACATTATAATTTTTTAGTACCATGATTCTATTATGTGTATGTAGTTCGTTGAAGCAAATTTCTTTGTTAGCTATTATGGTATTTTTTTTAATTGTATATATGTAACACTCCCAAACGTGTCCTTCCCCCGAAACGTGTCCGATTCCCCCAAACGTGTCTAATCTTCCCAAACGTGGCTGTAATATTCAATATTCCCCAAACGTGTCCGATAATTGTTATTCGCCAAAACGTGTCTACTATTGCACGCCAGAACGTCTCACGTCTTTTAGCGTTAATACACTCATTTTTCGAATGATATAACGTTTATGGCTATTCTATGATGGGAGACATAATTGATGAAGTGGTCATTTATTAGTATGTAGTTTGTTTTATGCAGGTTAATTCTTATTATTATAAGTGTAAATTCAATCTGCAACATTTAAATGAACTGTACTTAAAACCACCGATGATCCTTTATATTAATCCAAATATTGCACGGCGGGCTTTCAGCGGAATTGACTTCCTTTTTCAACTCTCGATCAGTATGGTATTGTAAAAGCTCTTCAAATCATAAACTGATTGTCATTTTTTTTTTAATAAATTGTTGGTTTCGAGCATCACTAAAGACACACAAACAAGAGAAATTATGTCCAGTGTCAAATATTTTATGCATTATTTAAATGATGTTATGTTAGCAAACATACATTTGTGCTTTCGGGGCCATTTATAGCTATTTATGCGGTAGTTTACTCATTATTAAAGGTGACAGGGACCTATAGTTGTTAATTCTGTGTCATGTGGCCATGGTCATGGTCTCTTGTGGAGAGTTGTCTCATTTTCAAGCACATCACATTTTCTTTTTTTATACGGTAGATAGGTTCTATTATCATAGAATTGAGGATTGGTCCTAAAGGTTTACGGTTATTCAGGATTAACACTAGCACTATAATTGGGATTTGAATTTTAAAAAACCTCAAGAGCGAGCTGTAAAAACGATTTTTTTTATAACTTCAGTATGAATTGCGCAGTGAATGTGAAATTCTCCCTACGCGAGGTATCTGATTTTATATCTACAATTTAACTGACCATGGCTGCCTACATTTACATCTAACATATCTTAAAGAACGTTCCCACTTTTACCCAGGTTTCTGCCGGTTTAGAAAAAAACACCTTAAGTTATTTTCTATTTTTTAATGAAATAGCAAAATGAGTATACGTTAATGAAAGAGCAATATAACCAAATAACCTAAGTATTTATAATATTGACACGAATTACATTTCCAGTAAAAAATAAATATGGACACATTTAGGGGATTGGACATGTTTGGGTGTTTATTAAAAATGGACACATTTAGGCGTTTATACAAATGACATGCTTTGGCGCTGTTTTACAACTTAAAAATGTTTTGCAGTTCAGTAACGTCATGCTGACACGTTTGGGGGAATCAGACAC
Source organism: Mytilus trossulus (assembly GCF_036588685.1). Classification (NCBI taxonomy): domain Eukaryota; kingdom Metazoa; phylum Mollusca; class Bivalvia; order Mytilida; family Mytilidae; genus Mytilus; species Mytilus trossulus. The sequence continues at coordinate 11,584,216 of NC_086378.1, forward strand.
GTTTGGGGGGAAGGACACGTTTCTGAGTGTAACATATATAAAAATGAAATTGTTGTTTTTTCTATTCTTAACATTACAAAAATTACATATAGAACACTATAATCAGTCTGATTATTAGGTTCTTCAATATTGATGGATGTGTTAATTTGATGTGGATTAGGATTTCTACAAAACATTGGATTGCTTGGCATCTGATCTTTCTTACAAATACTTAGTAGAATTTTAAACAGAAATCCACCACAATGTTAAATAGCTTTGGCACAACACACACACTCTGGTGGAGCAATTTATTGACAACATTACATACTATTCAGTTTAGAAGGAAAATATAACTACCTATTTGTTAGTAAAACATAAACAATGTCTTAATCCATTTGTTATCTGTGAATGAGAACAAAGCAGTTAAATATGCATACCATAAGTGTTTTCTTAAATCTTTTTGATGTAGTATTCAAATATTTTAAAAAGATATTTTAAATTGAAAACCATTCAATGATAAAATCTTTCTGAACATTTTAATTTTTTTTCATGTGCAGGAGTTGGTCAAATCAACACCAGGTACCTTATGGTTACTCTCACCAGACCAATGTTGTTGGACCCATCCAAGCATATGGAAGTCCCATGTCAGGAAGTCCCATGTCACACATGCAGCTCTCTTCTTCTCCTAGTATGGCCAGTGTAAGTGTCCTTTTTCTCTAATGATATTTACATAACAGAATTTCTAAGGAAAAATGAATAATTTCGTTTCCATTCATTTGCGAATTGTTTTGGAAAAAGTCAAAATTTTTCTTGTTTTTTTTTCTGTAACAGGGTGGTCAGCAGTTCTTCAATAACCAGCAAGTTCAAATGGGAAGTCAGCCTTATTTTGCAAACCAACAATTTCCCAGAAACCAACTGCAGCATCAGCAGCAAATGAATTCCTCTCTCAGCCAGGGTCATCAACAGAATCAATCTAGCACAGCACCAGGTGGACCACCTACTTCACGTCTGCTGCCCTCTATTTTGGCAATCCCTGACCTTCAGAGAAGAAAGTCAAAAGTTGATATAAATTTGATGACTCTTCGTGAGGAAATTGAAGATGTAGAAACAAAAATCAACGAATTAATTTCTCAAAATGGTCAGTTTTTCTCAGACCCTGAATATGCTTCATTGTACAAGAAAAAGGGAATGTTAACAAGAGAGAAAATGGAATTAGAAAAATATGAAAGAGAACTTGAACAAGCCTTAAGGGGGGATGAACAAAACTCCTTTACACCAAGGAAAGGAAGTCTTCCTGATGTTTTAAGTCAGCCAGTAATTTTCCCTCCTCCTTATTATGGAGGACAACCTAGTCACATCCAAAGTAACCAGCCACAGATTGTTACCCAATCACCTGGCTTCTTAGTATATAGCCTCATACCACAGTCAACAATAACTGGAAGTATTTCTCCAGAAAGTCAAGGTCAACCTGGATACAGCTTAATACCAGCAACTCCTCAGCTTATTTCAGCTCATCAAAATATTCAATATCCACAAATATTTAGTAATCAGCCTAGACCTCCCGACTTTCCAGGAGTGTATCAATCACCACCATCGTCACAGAATTTTGTGAAACAGCAATTCCATGCCACCATTCCTCCAAGAATTGATAGAGGTCAGCAAAAAACAACTCACCAAAGGTCATTTGAGGAAAAAATGGACAATGTTTTACCAAACCTTAATCCTAAGCCCCAACAAATGACCCAAGATACAATGCAAAAGGAAGAACGACAAAATCAGCAAAATACACTAAAGCTGACCCCACCAATTCCACATAGACAAATTCTAGGAGTTAATCCTCCTCATTCATATGTTAATGTTCCTACACTGTCAACCTCAATTGTTCAAAGTCAGAAAAAATTAGAGACAGTCGTAACTAATTCTCAAGATATACGGACATGGATCTGTTCTCACTGTACACTTCATAACAGGAATAATACAAAGATCTGTAACATGTGTTGTAAAACAAGTGGGAAGCCTCAATATGTTGATGCCTCTACGTCAGTCTGTGATACCACTGATAAAGCTAAGGATCCTAGTATTGATGATGAGAATGAGACGGCTGTCTTGGAAATTGGACAAAAAATTGGAGAAATAACTGATCAGGTAAGGGATTATTAGATCTAACTAGCAGTCACTTCCTGTCTTACAACATTTTGAATTTTTATCATTCCAACAACAAATTGAGGAAATTTGTTTTAAATTGTAATACATCATATCAACTTGAAACAATGAGATAAGTGTTTCATTTGTCATTATTAATTAAAGTTCAGGGTTCTCACTAATTCATGAGTCACATCAAAATCTATCTTGACTCATCATTTTCAAGACTTGTTAGTCCAAAGATGCATCAAAATTGTAAAATGTTGTATCAACTAAGCACATACATCATCATTTTTATAACACAAGTTGAAAATAATCGAAATTTGATGACATTTCCTTGCTTCATTTTGTTATGGATATCATATATCAATAAAATTACATCTTTCAACTGCTGGACTCACATGTCCAAAAATGAAGAGTCCCTGGACTTGAATCCTTAGTGAGAACCCTGAAGGTTGTTATATATA